>NW_006922329.1:795050-797039 GCF_000298275.1 Orycteropus afer afer
AGTGCTGTAGTGAAGAGAGAATATCTATGTGTGTATGCATGTAGGTATACATTTCTCCTTCCTTCAACTGACTAACCCTGAAGTTATGCAATGTTTTCATGAGCATCACAAAACAGTGCATGTGCTCCTTATTATGAATCATTGTACTTAACTCAAAATTTCAATGCAATAGGCTTTATGGCAGTCCATTCTTAAAATATGGGTAGTCCATAAGCCAGTTGGTCTTAACCCAGGGATTTCTTGTAGTTTTCGTGAGAAGGAGACCTGATGTGTTAGCCTGGCTTCTCTAGAGAAACAAAACCAGTAAAGCTTATATATAGAGAGAAACAGAAATTTATCTTAGGAAAATGGCTTGCACACTTTTAGAAGCTGGTAAATCCAAAGTTCTTGGATCAAACGTCAAGCTGGAGGCTTTTCCCGGCTCATGCAGCTGCAGGGGCTGATGAGCTCAAGGTTGGCAGGCAGTATACTGGCTGTTGACTCCAACGAATGACAAATCCAAGATCTCCAGGCCAAATGGTGGATTGTTCACTAACAGACAGTTGTAGGCAGCACAACAGAATCCCGATCCACAGAAGAGTGTCTGTTTTCCCAGGATCTCTATAAATATACTAGAAGCAGGCCACACCCCTAGGGAAACTCCCTTTCAGTGGATTGGCTGCTCAAAACATATACATCTGATCCCATCACTGGAACAATCCACATCACAATTGCTTAACCACGCAGAACTGTGGTACAGCCAAGTTGACACACAGCTCCAACTAGCACACCTGGTAAGGCTAATCTGCCTTAGATCGAAACTTTCCTAATTTTGACTGGGATGTGGCAGAGCAGGCAGCAGGACACCCTACCTCCTCCTCTTTCACTATAGAGTCTAAAGCAAGGCCTGCCAACAAAAGGCCCACTCATGTATATAAAAGGTGAGACCTAGTCAAGGCAGTGCTATCTGTATTAAACAAGCTGGTTTACCTCAGTTATGTGCATGATTCACTAGCCAAGCATCAAAAGAATGTGAGGAAAGATAAGGGCAAAACAAGTGTATTGACATGAAAAAACTGACCTTGGACGAAGGAGATAATTCAGGGAACAGAAAATGTCTCTAAAGGGATTTTGTTTAGTATCCTCACAGACATTCAAGAAAATGCATATCTAAAACAAAAATAGGTTGCTAAGAAAAAGAACAATAAAGAGCTAAAATAGTTCTTAAAATTAAAAGAGTAGTTACCAAAGTTAAAAATTCAATGGAAGGCCTGGAAGAAAAGCTTGAAGAAATCTCTCTGAATTTAAAGCAAAAAGTTAAACAGATGAAATATATGAGAGAACATGTAAAAGATTAGAGAAGAACAGTGAGAAAATTTTAGTATCCAATGTTGTAGTTGTTAGGTGAGATCAAGTTGTTTTTGACTCATAACAAACCGTATGACAGGGTAGAACTGCCCCATGAGGTTTTCTTGACAGTAATCTTTATGGAAGAGATCCCCAAATCTTTCTCCTTCAGAGCTATTGGGTGGGTTCCAACAGACAATCAGCTGAGGGCTTAACCACCTGTGCCACCAGAGCTCTGGAAAACAGACAAAACTGATAAGAAAGAATTCCCCAAGTCTAAAGAAATAAGACTTAAGACTGCTAGATCATATGAACCTAGAGAGGGCAGAATAGAAAGAATGAATAAACCTACCTAAGAAACATTCTTCTGATATCTTAGACACTAAATAAAGGGAAGATTCTAAAAGCTGTCTTATTAGGTCACTGCTTGAACAATTTCTCTTAGAAAGATCAGCACGAGGCCGGTCCCCATGAGGCGGCGGTCAAAGATGTCCCAAATGTCCAAACTACCATGCCACTCCATCATTTCAGACATTAACTCCTCCTCCTCCTCCCAGTGATTTCCCCAGTCTCAGGGTTCTGTATTTCACTGTAACGCCTCACAGAACTCACAGACACCCAAGGGTTCGTCTCACGTAGTAGTGGTGGAGGCTGGCAGGCTGG
>NW_006922329.1:797659-798558 GCF_000298275.1 Orycteropus afer afer
GAGGAGTGGCTGCTGGGTTTGAACCGCCAGCCGTCTGGTTAGCAGGCAAGTGTCTTAGCCATGGATAATGGGATTTACAAAACATCACAGAATGGAGGACAATGGCTAGAAGGGCCACATCAAGCAATTCACTGCAATTCACTACATTCACTAAAAGAGAGAAAGAGAGAGAGAGAGAGAGAGAGAGAGAGAGAGAGAGAGAGAATTGATTGGGATTAGATAGATCACCAGCAACAAAAAACCAAGAAGCATGCCCTTACAATGTGGTGGGAAAATAATTCTAAACCCCAAATTCTCTGCCTAGTCAAAATGTCAATTAAGAATGAGGTATTTTTAAACATTCAACAACTCAGACCATTGACTACCCACAGAATATTTCTGAAGGCAAAACTCAAGGAAAACAAAAGAGGATCCAAGTACCACAGGAAATCACAGGCCAATAAACAATGGATCTTACCCAGGAATGTAGTGAAAAGACATTTCCAAGATGATAACTGTGAGACAGGCCTAGAAAGCCATCAGAGCTCTGACTGTGAAGGACAGAGGATCTGTGAAGGACCCCTATCAGAAGAAAATTAATTTCTTCTAACAAATAGAGTGATTGAGAAACTGAGCAATCTTAGTGACAAAGAAAAGGTGTACTAAGTCTTTGTCATATGGTGCCATCCTAACCTTCTACAAACTTTAAAGTTTTTCCTACTTCCACTAGCATAGATTTGTCAACAGGAATTATATCACCTTTATAGGCTCAATGGCAGCACTTGGTTCTGCAGTGAACAATATTTCCATGCAAATATAATTGTGGATTTTTTTTTTTTTCTCTTTTTTTTTTTTTTATTAGGATTTGGGTGAAGATTTACAGAGTAAATTCACTTTTCATACAGCAGTTCACATATACT
>NW_006922329.1:805618-830586 GCF_000298275.1 Orycteropus afer afer
CAGGGGTCCAAGATTATCTTCTGTGTCTGTGTTAATTGGTTTCCCTTTTCTTTGTTGAAGAGGGTCTGTGCAATCCTTCTGCCTAGTCCGCCATCTTCTAATTGTGGATTTTTAAATTTTTTTAAAGTTTTAAATTTTTAAATCAACATATAGACAAAGTGTCAAGAAAATAATTATAGTTATGGAAAAAATGTAAAAACAATACATGCTGGGATGAAGACTGGAGAGAGAAATAGAGATGGAGGAAAAAGTAGCAATGCTGATTTCATCATCAAACGTAAAAGGAATTAAGTGATATTTATCAACATTTGAAGAGTCAAAAACAAGATTTTAAGCATGTTATTTAAATCTGTTCATTGTAATGTCATCACACAGAGACAGTGTAGCATAGTTGTTAAAACATAGACCTTGGAGCCAGACTACCTGGGTTTGAATTCTTGTCCCACACTTCAAACTTGGTCAAATTACTTATCTATGCCTTGGTTTTCTCATATAAAAATGTGATGAAAATAATTTCTATCTCATAAAATTGTTCTAAAAATAAAGTGAATATGTGTATGGGAGCTATGGTTGCATAGTGCCTAAGACATTTGACTGCTAACCAGAGGTTGGTGGTTCAAACCCACCAGCTGCTCCACAGAAGGAAGATGAGGCAATCTACTTCTGTAAAGATTTACCACCACAGAAACCCAATGGGGTTTCCATGAGTCAGAACTGACTCCATAGCAGTGAGTTTGTTTTTTTATGTTTGAGTATATGAGAAATACAATTGATTTTTGCATATTGATTATATATTCTGCAACTTGCTAACCTTACTTGTTAGTTTTAGTAGATGTTTTGTAGATTCCATCAGTTTTTCTACATAGTCATTCATGTTGTCAGGGTATAAAAACAGTTTTACTTTTTCTTTTCAATATGAGTATCTTTTATTTCCTTTTTATTGTCTGATTTCTTTGGCTGGAACCTCTGGCACAGTGCTGAATATAAGTGGTAGGAGGGACAGTCCTATCTTCTACCTGATCTTATAAGGAAAGCATTTAGTCTTTTACCATTAAGTATGGTATTAGCTGTAGATATTTTTTTGGCGGTGGTGGAGTATATGCCCTTTATCAGACTGAAGAAGTTCCTTTCTAATCTTAGTTTGCTAAGAGTTTTTGTCAGGAATGTCTGTTAGGTTTTGTCAAATGTTTTTTCCTCATCTATTGAGATAATAATACAGTTTTCTTTTCTTAACTTTTCATATGGAGTCCCTGGGTGGTATAAATGGTTAAGTGCTCAATTACTAGCTGAAAGTTGGCCAGTTCAAACCCACACAGAAGCACCTTGGAAGACAGGCCTAGAGATCTTCTTTTTAAAGGTCCCAGCCTTGAAAAACCTAGGGGGCAGTTCTACTCTGCATACCTGGGGTCACCATGAGCCAGAATTGAATCGACAGCAACTAACAACAACAAAATATGGTGAATTATGTTGACTGATTTTTTTGAATGTTAAGCTAAGTGCTTGGGGATGAATACCTCTTAGTCATGTATTATCCTTTCATGCATTGTTATATTTGGTTTATTAAAATACTGTTTCAAATTTTTTATCTATGTTCATGACCAATAATGGTCTTTAGTTGTCTTTGTTTGATTTTAGTATCAGATAATGCTGGTTGCATAACATGAGTTGAAAAATATTTCCTCTGTTCCCTTTTTTTTTGAAAAAATTTTATAGAATTGAAATTACTTCTTCCTTAAATGTTTAGTATAATACTCCACTGAAGCTACCTGGACCTGGCAGTTACTTTGTGGAAAGGTTTTCAACTACAAATCCAATTTCTTTAGTAGATATGTGTTATTCATATTACATATTTCTTCTTATAGTTTTGCTATCTTTCAAAAAATTAGTCCACTGTATCTAAGTTGAGGAGAATTTTGGCATAAAGTTGTTCATAATACCTATCGTCCTTTTAATAGCTATAGAATCTGGAGTTAAATCACCTGTCTTTTTCCTGATATTGAGAATTTGTGTCTTTTCTCTATTTTCTTGATCACTTTGGCTAGGAGTTGATCACTTTCATTGATCTTCTCAAATATCCAACTTCTGATTTCATTGATTTTTCCCCATTGTTTCTGTTTTTTATTTTATTAAATTACACTCTGATCTTTATTACTTTCTTTCTTCTCCTTACTTTGTGTTTTATTTGTTCTTTTTCCTAGTTTCTTAGGGGGAGCTGAGGTCATTAGTTTGTGACATTTCTCCTTTTTAAAATAAAGGTGTTTGGTACCATAAATGTATCCCTAACTACATCTGTAGGAGCTCTGGTAGCATAGTGCTTAAGGCACTTGACTGCTAACCAGAAGGCTGGTGGTTCAGACCCACCAGCCACTTCTCAGAAGGAAGGTTGGGCAATCTACTTCCGTAGTGACACAGCCTCAGAAACCCAAGGAGGGGTCGCTATGAGTCGGTCTGACTCGACGGCACATAACAACAACAAATACATCTGTAGCAGCATCCCATATATTTAAGTATATTCTTTTCATTTTCATTTAGTTCAGAAACTTTCTAATTTCCCTTTTGATTTCTTCTTTGAACCATAGGTTATGTAGAAGCATGTTTTTTAGTTTGCAAAAATTTGGGAACTTTCTGGAGGTTTTTTTTTTTTTTTTTTTTTTGTATTTACTTCTATTGTAGTCAGAGAACATACTTGGTAGGACTTAAATTCTTCTACATTTATTGAGACTTTTTTAATGTTTCAGAATATGATTTATCTGGGTAACTGTTCCATGTTCACTTTTAAATAGATATAAAATTCTGATTGATGATTTTTTTTCTTTCAATATTTGCATGATGTTGCTTCACTATCTTATTTGCGTTGTTTCCAGCAAAAGTGATGCTCTCATCATCTTCATTTTGCTTTATGTATTGTGTCTATAAGAGTCCTGATGGCGTAGTGGTTTAGCACTCAGGTGCTAACTGAAAGCATGGTGGTTTGAACCCACTAGCCATTCTGCAGAAGAAAGAAGTAATAGTCTGCTTCATAAAGATTACCCTAGCCTTGAAAACCCTATGTTGTTGTTGTTATATGCCGTCGAGTCAGCCCAGACTCATAGCGACCCCTCCTTGGGTTTCTGAGGCAGTATCACTACCTTGGAGAAGTAGATTGCCCAACCTAGAGCCCTTCTACTCTGTTCTATAGGGTCTCTATGAGTCACAAGGAGCTCTGGTAGCATAGTGGCTAAAGCACTTGACTCGACGGCAAACAACAACAACAACAAAATGAGTCACAATCAACTGAACAGCAATGGGTGTAATGTGTCTATATTCTATGGCTGCTTCTAAGATTTTCTCTTTATCACTAGTCTCAAGCAGTTTGATTATAATGTGACCTGATGTTTTCTTCTCATTTCTTGTGCTTGAGGTCCATTCAATCAATGTTCTTGGATCTGTAAGTTTATAGTTTGCATCCAATTTGGAAAAATGGTGGCCATTATTTCTTCATATATGTTTTTCTCTTTCTCTTGCCTCCTCCTTCAGGAACTCCAATTATATCTACTTCTCACTTTTCAACTGTGTCATTATCCAACATTTCACATTTTTGACAACTTTGAACAATTCTCAGGTGGCACCTCTGATGGTCCAGGCCCTACACAGGGCCACAGCTAGGGCCAAGGTACCCTCTGAGGGCCAACTTGAATCATATACCGCAGGCCCTGGCAACAACTGGGCCACACAAGGGACATCCGGAGACCAGCTGTGGGATGCCTTCTCTCATTAGTTCATACTGTTTGAATCCAGCTACAGAGGACATGGGGTGATGGCAGTATGATGCGAGGTCATGGGTAGGCAGCGGGAATGCCAGTGAGGCTTGAAGGTACTAGAGAGGTTGGTGGGTGGAGGTGAGAAGAAGGAAAGGGAAGGGGGCCCCACAGGGCTGTAGGCCAGGATAGACTGAGAACAAGTGGGATCCCTGTCCAGGGTGGGACTTCACAGCAGCAGGTGGTAGGTGGTGGGCAACACCCCCAGCCCCTTGGGCTCTGTGGTGGTGAGGAAGGTGTGGTGGGGAAGGGGGCCCATTGTGCCATGTGTATCCTGAGGTGTCCTGAGCCACCTGAGGGGTGGTAAATGAAAGGGGAGGGGTGCAGCACCATCACTAAAGACAAGGGAGCTCCCATCTCCAACCAGCATGAGGCCAATTTCATATTACAACCTTGTTTTGGGAACCTAATCACTTCAGTAAGTGAGGATTGGGTATATATGTATTCTAAGATACTTGAAATTGTATGACAGCCTACTGGTGCTGTATTAATCTAATTTTTTTCTATATGTATATTTAGTTTTGGATACATTCTATTTTAATGTCTTCAAGTTCACTAATCTTTTTGTAATCTCTAATATGCCATTAATATCATTTAGTATATGTTTTAGGTCAACCATAATTTTGATCTCTAGAAGCTTGGCTAGAACTAACAAATCTGTCCTGGAGGAAGTACAACCAGAATACTCCTTAAAAACGAGAATGGCCAGATGTTGTCTCACCTACTGTGGTTAGGTTATAAGATGGGACCAGTCCCTGGAGAAGGATGTCATGCTTGGTAAAGTGGAGGGTCAAAGAAAAAGGGGAAGGCCCTCAACAAGATGGATTGACACAGTGGCTGCAGGGATGGGCTCAGGTATAGCAAGGATTGTGAGGCTGGCACAAGACCGGGCAGTGTTTCGTTCTTGTACGTAAGGTCACTATGAGTCTGAGGTGACTCGATGGCACATAATAACAACAACAGAAGTTTAACTTGGGACTTTTTAATATCTTTCAAGTTTCTACTTAACTTTAAAAACATACAATACATGTGATAACTATTTTAATGTCCTTGTCTGCTAATTTTAATATCTACTTCAGTTCTAGTTTTGTTTCAACTGATTGATAGTCCTTCCTTATCATTGATCATATATTTCTGCTTCTTTTCTTTCTTGGTAGTATTTTTATTGTGTATTTTTTCCCGTTGGATGTTGAATGCCTTTTTTTTTCCCCCTATAAATATTCTTGAGGTTTGTTCGGGGATATAGTTAAGTTACTTGGAATCAGTTTGATCCTTTCAGGACTTTAACATTTGTGAGGCTGGAACAGAGCAGTATTTAGCCTAGGGCTGAGTTTCTCATACTACTGAGGCAAGACTCCTTTACCCAATGCTCCGTGAATTATGAGATTTTTCACATTGGCTGGTGGGAATAGGTGCTGTCACCCTGGCAGTATGTGAGCACCCAATACTGTTCCCTCTAATTCTTTGGAATGGTTCTCTACCTGGCCTTGGGTTGGTTTCCTCATATACAAGTATTGATCAGTATTCTGATGAATCTTGAGAGGGACCATTGGCAGATCTTTGTAGCTCTCTGTTTCTACAGCTCTCTTCTCTTCTGTACTCTTTCCTGTGAATTCTAGCTACTTTGTTTTCTATAGAGTCTTAACTCCATCTCCTCATATCAGAGATCTGCTAGACTCTACCTAAGTTCCCTTTCCATTTCTGCAGCCTAGATAGTCTCTGAGTGCAGTAAGTGTGGTAATCAAAGGGCTTATTTCTTGCTTATTTCTTGTCTTTCATGATAACTGTCCCTCATTGCCTAGTGTCCAGTGTCTTGGAAATTGTTGTTTTACGTAGTTTGTTCAGGTTTTTAATTGTTTCAGGAAGGAGGATAAATAGGGTTACTGTTACTCGTCTGAAAACAAAAGTTGCCATTTTATTTTAAAGTAAAAAAGATGGGCTACTTAAGGAGAAGGAGCTCTGGTAGTGTAGTGGCTAAGGCACTTGACTGCTAACCAGAAGACTGGCAGTTCAAACACATCAGCCACTCCTCGGAAGGAAGGTTGGGCAATCTACTTCCGTAGTGATACTGCCTGGGAAACCCAAGGAGGGGTCGCTATGAGTCAGGTCTGACTCGAGGGCACATAACAACAACAACAACAACTTAAGGAGAAAGTTAACTGTGGATATATTAGCAATTTGCAAGCACAGAATGCATAACCATTTGGCAAAGACACTATAAAACCAAAACCAAACTCAGTGCTGTCGAGTCAGACCTGACTCATAGTGACCCCTCCTTGGGTTTCCGAGGCAGTATCACTACGGAAGTAGATTGCTCCATCTTTCTTCTGATGAGTGGCTGGTGGGTTTGAACCACCAGCCTTCTGGTTAGCAGTCAAATGCCTTAGGCACTATGCTACCAGAGCTCTCAAAGACACTAAAAGACACTATAGGAGGCTGGATTTATACACAAGACTGGGAGGGAAGATGCCCGAGGAAGGAGGTTAACGAAGTATCCTTCAACATCAATTCCGGCTATTAGGGACTAAGATTCTATGTATATAACTCACAACCAACCACTTTCAGACACTGCAAATACTGTTCCTGGTCTCCTTTTCGTAGACTTTGGCCTTTATGCTCACCATGTCTTCTATAAGTATCATCCATTTCAGTTGTCTCACTTCCTTGAACATCGTTAATATCATTAGTTATTGAAAGAGTGGGTGATATACATTAAAAAATTGACTGGAGAAAATGCTTGATCAGCATCCCATATTCTTCTGGTGAGTTTTGTACATCCTTTGTATTTCCTTATTTGCTGTGGCATTCATTTTCACTGACATGTTTTTCCTTCTTCTCATGTATGCAATATTTCTTACTGATTCTGTGCTTTTGATTTTCCAGACTTATTCTTTTTCTCTCACCTGCCTGTTTTTTTTTTTTTTTTTTAATTTTGAACTTTCAATAACTTTCACTACAGTTTCTTCACTTTTTTTCCTTTCCTATCCTGACACTACTGACAGAGTGGTAGAATCCTCATCAACTAGATTTTGTTGGGCCCAGTTTGGGCATTACTGATTGTCATTCAACTTGACATGTCTTTCACCTACATTTAATATTTTCTGGGGAACCCATCTACAATTGTATTGTATGATATAACACTCTACCTCACCAACTAGGTCTCACTGTTTTTGTCATTCTAGTTTTCTGCCCAATCACTTATAAAGTGAGAAGACTCAGGTCTGTGGATCTAGAACATCCAAGAGTGCAGTAGGAAATTTGGCCACCATATCTTTGTAGCTGCTTGAAGGGAAGATCTTGGATTAGTTGATTAAAAGCTTTTTCTTGATTGGGATTCCACAATCTGGTTTACCACCTGTCCTGTACATGGAACATCGCTGCCAACTTCTAGGATGGGTAAAAAGATTAGGTTGACAGTTTCTGCAAAAAGCTTTGAATTAGAAATACCAATAGTTCTTTCTCCCTCAGAAATATAGCTATTTATGGTGGTGATTTTTCTTTTCCCATATTTGGTTTGATTATATGTCTTTTTAATTTTTTTCCATTATTATTTCTATTATTTTCCCTATATACTAAGAATATTTGTTTTAAATAATCAGAACAAAACCACCCCCCATGAAATGGCTGTCTGCTATTTCTTGTATGGGTCATTGAAAGGCATGGCCAGAGCTGTAGTCAGCAAGACTTCCAAAGACTTGTACAGCAGCACATAGTAAGCTCCAGGGTCAGAGTTACCCTCCCCCTTTTCCCAGAGCCATGCCTCTCTTCTTGAGCTGTGACTGTGCCATGTGTCTCCCTTCCTCTCCAGATCAGTGAGAGGAGCCCAACCCCATTCCTCTGTGAACAAGACGTTCTGGTGTTTAGTCTTATTTTCACATCCAGATTCTCTTGTCAGAATCCCACATACCCCTGCAAAGATTTTTTTCTTCTCATTATTTGTACTACATATTCCTGCTTTATGCTGCGCTTTACTCACATTTGTGTCATTTTAATTAGTCCTGTAAGATTTTGTTTGAACAATCCCCTTCAGCTAATGACTGTGCCTGTTCAGTTTGTCTCTGCCTCTATTACTTTCTCCCCCCAGCATTTCTTTTTTTGTATCTGGGGTCCATTATTACTGAATGTGTTATTGTCATTGACTTTTTATTTTGTTTTTTCCTTTTCTTCTGTGGATGTCTTGAGATGCTCTTGCCCCTCATTTTCCATTATTGCTAGCATCTTAGAAAGTTAAGGAATCTGAGAACTTGGTCCTTCCTCTACCAGAGTGATCTTCTGCTGACATCTCTTCTTCATTTCTAATTTCTCTATTTGCTCTAGTATCATCTTTACTCATTTTACATCCAATCTATAATCCATATTTTCCTTTCTTTGTTCATATTTTACAACTCCAGGAACAGATCTTGGCATGTAGAATATACTCAATAAATATTTATTGAATAAAAGAGCAGATTAATGAATGAATGATTGGTTATTAGTGCCTTAGTTGTTCATTACTTGCTTTTATTCTAGTCCCTGGTAGGTGGCCCAGCTGGTTTCATCTGGTATATGTATATATATTTTTGAATGGATATTTTTATATAGTTTGCCTTACCTCACACCTCAAAAGGGCCATACAGATGCTCCCTAGTGGAAGTGCTATTGCAACCTGGACTTCTACATCTATAATGATTTTCTTTAGTATGTGTGTTCCTGGTAGCATAGTGCCTAAGGCACTTGACAGCTAACCAGAAGGCTAGAGGTTCAAACCCACCAGCCACTCCTTAGAAGGAAGGTTGGGCAATCTACTTCTGTAGATTTCTGTGAAACCCAAGGAGGGGTCTCTATGAGTCGAGTCTGACTGGATAGCACATAACAACAACAACAACATGTGTGTTGATGTGAAATTTTTCAGTGTTTGAGTAGTGGGAATTTTTGTGCATAGAAAAGAACTGTTTATAGATATGTGAGTGTTAAAATAATAATTGACTTAAATTTCAAATGTGAAGCTATCATTTTCTTAAGCCTTAAACTTTCACTGCCTTCAAGTCAGATACAACTCATGGTGACCCTTCTTTGGGTTTCTGAGACAGTATCACTATAGAAGTAGATTGCTCAACTTTCCTTCCATGGAGTAGTTGGTGGATTTGAACCGCCAGCCTTCTGGTTAGCAGTCCAATGCCTTAGGCACTATACCACCAGAGTTCCCTTCTTAAGCCATAAGAAACTTAAATTCACTTTGTAATTCTGATTTTACTTAAAAACAAAGTAATTTTTATGTGATTAAAAACCATCCTGGCTCTTATTTGATTAAATCTTTTGCAATAGAGTAACATCTTCTATATAATCTATTATACTAATAAATAGTCAATTAAATGCTCTTAAACTTTTACAAACATTTATAATTTAATATATCAAGCAACTCAGAAGCCTGACAGGACAGCCTTAAACTTCAGCAAGCAAAATCTAAGTACTTATAAATATAAAATTCCACCCTTAAAATATAATGAAAGAAACATGGAAATGCTGTTTATAAACATTATCAAATTATCAGACACTTTTTATGTTAAGAAAATGAGAATAAAATCAATGATCAATTTCAAACAAATTATGAGGCTAAATTTGTCAGATTCTCTAATATGTCAGATTTTCTTAAACATTATTAACACTTTAAGCACATAAATTAACTCCTACTTGTAAATCTGTTAAACAATATTAATATTATGAATGCAATTTACTTTATGCTTTGTTCTAAGCCTTCTGGTAGTTGTAAAATAATTTTCAATCAAGTGGCCTAAGGTTACTGGCATTAAAGAATTGGGACTATGATATATTTATGTATCCAATATTCAAGACTGAGCCACAGGTAGACATGTGGAGGAAAGTTCTATCTGCCATGTCAGTGGAGGAACCAAGCTCCTTCCCATTTGTTGGGACTGAGTTAGCAGGGTGTGTCCCCTGGTCATTTTAACTCCAAATCATACCTTTACCAATTCTCTTGTAACATAAGATTTATTACTTTTTTAGGGTAGACTGAATTATGGTCCCCATTTAAATTGCTACAAATTGTCTTCATTATTTGGTTAGAGTCTTCATTTCTTTTAAAGCTTTCTTATTGACTCTTTTGGATGTAAATGAAAAAAAAAATCCAATTTAATTTGATAATTTTATCAAAAGAGGAACTTATTGACTCACATAACTGAAAAGTCTCAAGGAGTTGAAGGTTCAAGCAAGGGTTCAAACAATCAAAGAATATTGACATGATTTATAATCTCTCTCTCTCTCTCTCTCTCCCTCCCCTACTTGCTTCCTCTGCCCCCCAACCACATATATTCTTATTTTTGAAATTTGGTCTTAATTTTTAGGCTTATTCCACATAGTAGCTAAAATGTTCTAGGCAGCTCTAGGCTTATTTGTACTGACATTAGCAATCTATAAAGGAGGGACTCTTATCTTTCAGCATACTTGTACTCCCAACAGAGAACCCTGATTGGACAGGTTCAGATCATGTATCTTTCCCTGGATCAATCACTGTGGGACAGGAAATGGATATTTTGATTGAACACCCTGGATCAGAAGTTCATCCCATTGTGGGAAAGGCAGGAGGACCCTCTGATTGAGACTTAAGAGAATCACATGGAGTTAGGAAGGGGACAGTTCTTTAAAGTAAGGAGTGCCAGGCAAACCAAAAAGCAGCAGGTACAGAAAATATATTGCGATAATTTCATGAGATTCAATTATATCCAGCCTTTGGGTGTTCCTGCTGCCAGTTATACATCTTGTCTTTCCCAAATGGAAAAGCAGTTGGCAGCTAATTAGTTCAATCCTTTCCTTGGCATAGTACTATTTCATTTTTGTATTGCACAGTTCCAAATTGGTCTTCTACTTTTCCTGAAACTGTTAATACATTGTAGTCTCCATCTAAATCACACAAGGTATCTTATTATTTGTTTTTAATGTGCAATCATCATCAAAGTTTTCCAGAATTCTTTCCTATTTTCTTAGATACATATTCTCCAGGATAAATCTTGTTTCCCAACTGAGCCAAATTCCTCGGGATTTGAATTACAGAAAAGAAGTTTCTTTAAGCTCATCCAAATTCATGTAATAAGTTCAGTTCCACTACATAATCTTACAGTCAGCTACTTTGAAAATGAATCCCCCTGATGACTTTTCCTTTCAAAGGCTCTTTCTTGCTTTTATCTTCCTATCAGAAGATGTAGAGTTTCCTCAAGTTTCCTGTCCTCTTGGGATGATGATGATGATGATGATGATGATAACAACAACAATAACTATAATAATGAAGTGATTAAAATTTATTAAATAAATTGCTGCTGGCATGAGGCTAAATATTTATGTGTAATATCTCTTTTAATCACACTGTGAGGCAGATGCTAAACCCCATTTTATGTGGGAGCTCTGGTGGCTTAATGCCTAAGGTATTTGACTGCTAACCAGAAAGCTGGCAGTTCAAACCCATCAGCCCCTCCTCGGAAAGAAGGTTGGGCAATCTACTTCTGTAGAGATACCGCCTTTGGAAACCCAAGGAGGGGTCAGGGGGAAAAAACGCAAAGTGGTGACTTATTCAAGGTCAAACAGCTAGTATGTGGAGTATCTAAGATCTGAAATCAGCTTACCCAGCCTCTTTATCTCTGTGGTTAGACACATGGAAACTATCACCTTCATTTCCCTTTTCAATTCTTCCTCTCCAATCTTACTGATTTTGCTTCCCTTCTGCTAGCCTCTCCAGTTCTACAGTTTTTGCTTCCTCCTCTTTTACATGGCTTCCATATGCTTGCCCCATAACGGACATTCAGTAAATAGTTATTGATTAAATGGTGTGTTACCAGGTGATTGAGCAGTCTAAACTCATGCTCCCATAATGATGTACCCATGATCCCTCCAACAATCCCTATAAGGAAAGACAGATATTATTAGTCCCATTTCAAGTATAAAAAAATTGAATATAGAAATTAAAGAATAAGCTGACTTCTGGATGCCATCTGTCTTTATGGGGTAGAAGTGAGTAAAGCCACGGAAGAGGTCATACCCAAACAGACTTTTGAAAACCCATAGAAGTAGATAATTGGTCTGTTTCATTTAGAGAAAATGCCAAAGTCCTTTCCATGGTCTAATCCTCTTCCCTTACCTCATCCCTTGCTGTTCTCTTCACATTCTTCTCTAGTCATGCAACATCTGGCTGTTCCTTTCACACCAAGCGTGCTTTTACCTCAGGGCCTTTGTCCTTGGCTTTTTCCTCTGCCTGAAACTCTCATCCCCCAGGAATCAAGTCTTTGCTAAAATGTCTCCTTAGTGAGAACTTCCCTGGCAATCATTTTTAAAATTATATTTACCTTCCCCAGCATTCCTTTTCTTTTCCTTACCTTAGTTTCTTCATAGAATTTACCATCTGTTAAACTAATATGAATATTTTTAATTGTCTCACTCCCTCATTAGAAAGTGTGCTCCATGAGGGCAAAAATTTTTGTATGTTTTGTTGACTACTTACCTCTAGCCCTGTAACAGTGACCAGCATGCAGTACACACTCAGGAAATATTCACTGACTGGATGAATGAATACATGAAGCTCTTCATTCATCCATTTATTTAAGAGATATTGGCCACAAAAAGAAGGAGCCATTCTACCCAGCCTTTGCATGTATACTTCAGGGAGGAATGGCAATAAATGTCTAGAATGACAATAAATGTCTAAATTTAATGAAATAAATTTATTTATGAAAATAAATTATCTCCATCAGGTTCAGAGTATAAAGGTGTAGCATAAAATAGCTGTCTGGAATGCTATGTCAGTGGAAAAGCTGTTTGGGATAAGGGAAAAAAAGTTCTTTAAGTCAGATTCAGCCAGAGAGAAACACAAACAATCCCAGAGACAGAACTCTTTCTGTCCATCCTCTACCTCAAGGTACTGCCTCTTGTTTTCTAAGTAATAAGAAGGCAGGCTTGCTGCTATTATCAGGCAAGACACAGGGGGCCACCTACAAGGTAATTAAGGAGCAAACAGTACGTTGTTGCTTTTATGTGCCACTGAGTCAGTTTGCCCCATATGCCAGAGTAGAACTGCTCCATAGAGTTTCCTAGGAGCAGATTGCCAGGTATTTTCTCCTGTGGAGTGGCTGGTTAGTTTGCACCACTGACTTTTTGGTTAGCAGTCAAGTGCTTAACTATTGCACAACCAGGATTTTCTCCAATCAACATACCAAACCAAAACCATTGCCATGGAGTCAGTTCCAGCTTGTAATGACCCAATAGAACTGCCCTAGGGAGCTCTGGTAGCATAGTGGCTAAGGCACTTGATTGCTAACCAGAAGGCTGGCGGTTCAAACCCACCAGCCACTCCTCGGAAGGAAGGTTGGGCAATCTACTTCCGTAGTGATACTGCCTCGGGAACCCAAGGAGGGGTCGCTATGAGTCGGGTCTGACTCGACGGCACATAACAACAACAACAACAGAACTGCCCTATAGGGTTTCCTTACAGAAGCAGACTGCCACATCTTTCTCCTGTAGAGCAGCTGGGTGGTTCGGACTACAGACCTTCTGGTTAGCAGCCTAGAGATTAACCACTGCCACTCGGGCTCCTTCCAAACAATATACCACCTCTCAATTTACATGTAGCTTACTTGCACGTTCTTGGGTAAACGCTGTTAATATGGAAACACTAATTTTGGAATACAGTCATTGAAACTGCCTGGAAATGTTTTGCGTCTCAGACTGGCAGCTCTGTTCAGGAGCAAGGGACTGCTGTCCCATGATGTTCAACAAGTGCCACCTGGCATGGAATGGTTTTCAACTTGTTTATGTGTTTAAAATTTGAATAAAACCCTGACTGGAAATTGTTGTTAAAAATTTCAGGAAACCCCTAAATAAAGGAGCTGGAAAGAACTATTAGTATTGGCGTCAAAATGGAGATTAAAAGGTGCCTAGATAAAGTCTTTACAAGCTTTAGACTTTACCTTAATAAAAGTACAGTCAGTATAATGCAAATAACGACAGCTTTGTGTGCTGAATTCCTGTAAGGGAGAAGCTGGACGTGGGCAAAGCTGAAGGCCAACGGTACTCAAGGCTCAGTTGGGCTTAATCAAAGAATAAACATGTTTGAAAATAAAATATTCATTCTTTCCAATAAACTTAGTTTATGTTAATTTTTACTGTGATGTGGAAAAAAGAACTTATGTGTCTTTTAACATACTCAGAAAATACCTACTCTTAAGTATTTTTTCAGGAAAATATTGGTTTTAAGTAACTTTTTTTTCTTTTAGTATCACAGCTTTTCAGGTGAATTGACAAGTATTTCAGGCTTAAGAGTCTAAGATCATTAACGTCTGAATTGCAGTAGCAAATATTACCTAAATCATGGTTCAGCAAGCTACAATTTAGGGGCCAAATCCCACCACCAGCTGTTTTTGTAAATAAAGTTTTATTGGAACACAACCACACCCATTTATTTACATATCATCTATTGTCTCTGGCAGAGCCTAACAATGCACTGGTTTAGCGATGCACTGGTTTAGCACTTGGCTGGTAACTGAAAGGTTGGTGGTTTGAACCCATCAGCCGCTCTGTGAGAGGAAGATGTGTCAGTCTACCTCTGTAAAGATTACAGCCTTGGAAACCCTCTGGGGCAGCTCTACTCTACCCGTTAAAGTCACTAGAAGTCCCAGTTGACTCTAGCAATGCTTTTGGTTTTGGTTTATTATCTATGGCTTTTTTCCTCCAATGGCAGAGTTGAGTAGATGAGATAAAGACAATATAGGGCTCAAACCTTAAAGATATTTACTATCCAATCCTTTAGAAAAAATGTGCACTGACTCCTAAACTAGAGGATATGAATTTCTTATATAAAGTCTATAATTAAATTTATTCTTAAACCAACCCATTCTTCCAGGAGAGCCTGGATAATAGAGTCCATAAGAGATTATTGTTCAAAAATGAAAATGTGGTTTTTTTACTTTATCCTGATTATAGCCATTTCCTGCCCCATTATGTTAACTTCCATAAGACTAAATGTTACTGTGAAATGGAATTATGAGACTTTAGACAGCACAGAGGGAGAACCAACGGCAAGGCAAAGCACACAATGAAATCCAGTGAAGGAAGGAGGCTAATCCTTGGGGGGGAGGGGGTTAAAACAGACTGAATCTCTTTCAGTGTGTATATTTCGCAGCTGTGGTGCTAAGAAACAGATTGCTTAGAAAACCATAGGTAGGTGAAGCCAAACAAAAATGAGAGCATGAAGAAATTTTTCTAGTGAAAAATATTTTTCCTCACAAATTTGAAATATTTTCCCTAACCATTTTTTTTTCCCCTTCTGAAATAATATGGCTCCACCCTCTGCCAAATGTCTTTTCCCCCTTTTGGTTTCTGCAACAAATGAAAATTAATTCCTTTACCTGGTTCACAAGAACAGTTCCATAGGCGTACTGATGCCTATTGAAAGAAGTTCAAATGGACTGTTTTTTTTTTTTACTCCTTACAAATGGTAAAATTGACAAACTGAAATTAATTAATTAATGTTATTATTTTGTGATTTCATACAATTGATGAGGAAGGCACCCAATAAGCAAGACTTGAAGTGACCTTTCCTTGGATTTCTGAGGTGGTATCTCTACGGATGTAGATTGGCCAATCTTCCTTCCAAGGAGTGGCTGGTGTGTTTGAACTGCCAGCCTTCTGGTTAGCATTCAAATGCCTTAGGCACTACACCACCAGAGCTCCCAATTATTATTATTATTATTTTGTGATTTCATACAATTGATGAGGAAGGCATCCAAGAAGCAAGGCAGCTTCAAGGTGATGCTGAAGTTGTCAGTCTGTGGAAGACCTTGTGCTCCTTCTCCCCAGCAGCAGGGAATGATATCTACACTGGGACCTGGGGCAACTCACTTCAGCTCATGGCGAATCAGTCATTAAGTCTGTCAAACAAAAGTAATAAATGCTTCCGGAAGAGCTCTTCAGTAAATCAGGGGAGATGAATTGAAAGATCTTCGTGAACTGCAAAGGCCATGTGAGTGAAGGTGTTGCTATCACCTGCCTTTGTCATGATAGCCTCATTAGAGCCTGCATCAGAGGCCGGAGATGAGAAAGGAAGGAAGTGAAAGTAAAATGAAGCATTTCTGTCACTATTTAAAAGCCACCTTAGGAACAAGACTTGCAGGGTAAAAAGTTGAAACTCAAGGAGGCTTTCAGTTTTCTGTGGGTTGTGATTCAAATTAGCCCAAGAGCTATGCTTTTGTCTCTCTCCACTGAGCAGTAGTTACACCCGGGTTGGCATGAGATAAAATGCTGCCTTGCACACAGAAATACTTGTGCCTTTGCCAGGGTCTCTGAGAAGTTGAAGTGCCAGAGCCACTTTCATTTTTCACATGTATCTTTTCTACTAAAAAAGTGAAGAGATGGCAAAAAAGGGTAACAACTATTGTGGTATTTTTAAATAGTGCATGTAAGAAATTGGAAATTTCAACACATGTATTTCAATAAGTGCCATATAATTATCCTTTTTTTTTTTAAAAAAAAAATTACATTTATGAGCAACATTTATATAAGATGCTAGAAGCCCTAGTAAGGAGCTCTGGCGGAGTAGTGCCTAAGGCATTTGTCTGCTAACCAGAACGTTGGCGGTTCACACCCACCAGCTACTCCGCTTAAGAAGACCAGGCATCTACTTCTATAAAGATTTACCACCTTGGAAAACCAAAGGGGGTCTCTATGAGTTGGAATCGACTTGATGGCAGTAAGTTAGGTTTTTTTTTATTAGAAGCCCACACCCTCTTTTTTTTTTTTTTTTGGTTAGGAGCCCTAGTGACATAGTGGTTAAGCTCTACATTGCTAACAGAAAGATCAGCAGTTGGACCCCACCAGCAACTCCCTGAGAGAAAAGACCTGTCAATCTGCTTCCATAAAGACTGCAGCCTAGGAAACCCTTTGGGGCACTTCTACTCCGCCCTATAAGGTCACTATGAGTAGGAATCCACTCAATGGCACACAACAACAATATGTAGGATTCATTACAGGCAGTAGGACCAAGTCCTATGAGGGAGTGTTACTGCATGTATTACCTCATTTTGGGATGATGTCAAGCATCTACATGTGAGGCCCTTCCTAAATAGGATGGCTGGGCTAACTGGCTCTCCTGGCCTCCCTCCTCTAGCTCCCCAAGCCCTGTACCACCACTACCACTGAGACCCTGCTATTAGTATGTAATTATGACTGAGTAGGAAGAAGAAGAGACAAATAAAGGAGGGAGAGAGATGATGGAGAGAATTCATTACGTTCTCTTTCCACAGATATGAGTTACAATTGATTCAATGGCAATGGGCATAATGAGTATGGGTAGAGATAAGAATGTAGTGTACTTATGCACATATTCAAAGGTGGAATACTGGCGCTGCTGTTTTCTGCTTGTGTTAGAGAATCTCTCTAAGCTTCAGTTTTCTCATCTGTTCAAATGAGATTATGCATCATAGATTGTTGTGAGGATTACATGAGTTATACATGTAAAAGTTTTTGAACAGTACCTAGCACAGTGAACAAAAGATAAAATGTTCTAGCCCTCAGGGAGCTGAAATTCCAACTCCTTTACTGCATTTTGTTCTCTGTTCTCCCTGTGCAAGCTGGTTTATGTGACACAACAACAAACATAAGCTATATCAAAGATATGCTCTTACAAACTCATTAATTGCTAGATAGGGCAAAAACAAGTATTGGAAAAAAAATTCATTAATTCAGCCAATCAGTGTAGGAAACTTCAGTAGTTGACCTGCTTCTTAATTGTCTGTTGCCCCCATTGGTTTATTCCACAACTGGTGTCATGATCACATTGTAGTTTTTTTATATGCTCTAGAAACTGCAAGGGGTTTATAGATGTCAAAAGTGTGCATGGTGTCAAAAGCACCCTGAGAGCCTGTCAGACCTGTCCATTTTTCTAGATCATTTTAAAATGAAACGGCACTCTTCTGTTCTCCTCACTGCACGAAGTTTGAGATCAGTGTGAGGAGGTATTTAGAGATGTCTCTGGCATTTAGAAAATTTGGAGATAGTATTAGTGATTAGAAATTATGAGTTACCAACTGTACATATCTATAGTTTGTATAAAAGATATAAAGAACAAAACACATGAGACAAATGTGCAGTTATGCTCTGGGAGGGGATTCATTTAGAGAGGGCAGTAACTCACGGATGCTGCACTGTTAGCCTCAATCTGTTGACACTGCTTTCGGTTGTCTTGTTCTGTATATAGTGACCAAATATTCTGATGACATTCTTATCTGTGGGAAAGGGGCATCAGCTGGCATGTGAAGCAAACTGATTATTTTTAGTTAAGTGTGGTGGTTTTGAAAAAATAGTAGAACTCTTCATTGTCAGAAAAGTGAATAGCTACTGCTTCAATGAAAGTGCATGCTCCTTCTTTACTTAAACATACAATGTGCAATCCTGTGGTCTTTTTCTGTGGTTACAGAATGCTAAAACACTCTTTTTATATAATTTTTAATGGAGCATAACATCATACAGGAGCTCTGGTGGCATAGTGCCTAAGGTACTTGACTGCTAACCAGAAGGTTGGCAGTTCAAACCCATCAGCCACTCCTTGGAGGGAAGATTGGGCAATCTACTACTATAGTGATACTGTCTCAGAAACCCAAGGAGGGGTTGTTATGAGTCAGAGAGACTCAATGGCACATAACAACAACATAACATAATACAGAAAAGTGTATTTTCATAAACATTGAGTTGAATTCACCTGGTTGATGACCCAGGGCAAGAGGCCCCTTCCCAGTTACCACTCTCCCTTCTCCCCAAAGGTAACCACTATTCTCACTCCTAATACATACGTTTGAATTCTTCCAAAATGTTGAAATGCTTTGGAAGGAAAACAGAATACTATAATTTTAAAGGAGCTCTGGTAGCATAGTGCCTAAGGCACTTGACTGCTAACCAGAAGGCTGGCGGTTCAAACCCACCAGCCACTCCTCGTAAGGAAGGTTGGGCATTCCTACTTCCGTAGTGATACTGCCTCAGAAACCCAAGGAGGGGTCGCTATGAGTCGGGGCCGACTCGATGGCAAATAACAACAACAACAACATAATTTTAAATTAGAAAAGATAATCTTCGCCCAATCTTCTAAACCCCAAGTTTAGAAGATCTTTTCCTGAGTTTCTTTTAGAAGTTTTCTTGTTTTCCCTTTTGCATTTAAACCTTAGACCATCTTGATTTAATTTTTGGTATGATGTGAGACAGAGTAATAGTCCAGCCTTAGCCCAGCTGAAAACCAGGTGTCTTTACTTTGGCCCATCCCCTTGGCAGGTCCTGAGTGAACTCTGATCTTCATCTCTAAAGACTTCTGAAAACTCTGTGATGATTTTCAGGGGCTTTCCACTTAAGTTTTTAACTTCCACTCAACGTATACTCCTTGTTATAAATTGAATTGTGTCCCCTCAAAATGTGTGTTGGAAACCTAACCCCTGTGCCTGTGAATGTAATCACATTTGGGAACTGAGTTTCCTTTGTTAAGTTAATAAGGTCATAGCAGTGTAGGGTGTGTCTTAAATTTAATCACATTTGAGATATTAAGGGAGCAAATTAGGCACAGAAGCAAGCAAACCGACACAGAGGGAAGAAAGATGTATCTACAAGGCCAGGAACTCCAAGGATTGCTGAAATAGACAAGAAAGGATTTTCCCCTAGAGCCACATGCTTAATTCAGACTCCTAGCCTCTTGAACTGTAAGGAAATCTATTTCTATCCTTTCAAGCTACCCGCTTGCGGTATTTCTGTTACAGCCAAAAAAAAAAAAAAAACCAAACTCACTGCCGTGGAGTAGTTTTCCACTCCTAGTGACCCCTCCTTGGGTTTCCCAGGTGCTGTCACTATGGAAGTAGATTGCCAGACCTTTCTTCTGAAGAGTGGCTGGTGGATTTGAACCACCATCTTTCTGGTTAGCTGTCAAATGCCTTAGCCACTACATCACCAGAGGTCCCTCTGTTACAACAGCATTAGCAAACTAACACCTGATTTAGCGAATATTTGGAAAGGTATTTCAGCTGTGTTTTTGAAGCCCTCTTTCAGAAACCCTATTGGTTTGTCTGTTCCCAGAAGCAGCCTTCCATCCATGCAGAGCCCAGATTCTCAGCTTCAGTTAGGACCCAGAATGTTGTGAATACCCTTGGATAGTGGAGTCAGCTTATCTCTCTTAGGTTCTCCTCTCTCTAATCTTAACTCTTTTAATTCTTGTTGCCTCAACTGCTCTCCACTGCCTTTGTATAGATGGTATCTGCAATTATTTTGACCTTTCTTATTTTGCATAGGTGCTCTGTGTCATAGTGCCTAAGGCATTTGACTGCTAACCAGAAGGCTGGTGGTTCAAACCTACAAGCCACTCCTCAGAAGGATGATTGGGCAATCTACTTCCGCAGTGATACCCTCTTGGAAACCCAAGGAGGGGTCGCTATGAGTCGGATCTGACTCCACGACAGTGAGTTTGGTTTGGTTTTTGGTTTTATTTGGCTTTGCAGGAGTGCTGACCTGACACAAGCTACTCCATATCACCTGGAACAACAGATGCATTTAAAATCATCATTGTGATAAAGTTATGCAGGAAAAAAACAGAGTGCTGTTATAAAAGGGAACATCAAGAGTCTCTGTTTTGACAAGTCTACTGTTACAGCGAGATGTCACCTCATAACCACTTGTTGTTGTTGTTGTTATGTGCCGTCGAGTCGGACCCGACTCATAGCGACCCCTCCTTGGGTTTCCGAGGCAGTATCACTACGGAAGTAGATTGCCCCATCTTCCTTCCGAGGAGTGGCTGGTGGATTTGAACCGCCAGCCTTCTGGTTAGCAGTCAAGTGCCTTAGCCACTATGCTACCAGAGCTCCCTCATAACCACTAGGTTGGCTATTATCAGAAAATAACAAGTGTTGGTAAGGATATGGAGAAACTGAAACCTTTATACATTTCTAGTAGGAGTGGAAAAATGACACAACCACTGGAAAAAAAAAAGGACAATTCTTCAAAAAGTTTAACATAGAATTACCATGTGACCCAGCAATTCCACTCTTAAGAATACCCAAAAGGCTTGAAAGCAGGGACTCAAACAGACACTTGTACACAAATGTTCATGGCAGCATTATTCACAATAGACAAAAGATGGGAACAGCTCAGGATTCCATCAATAGATGATGAATAAACAAGATGTGCTTGATAATGCAATCAAATATTATTCAACCATAAAGATAAATGAAATTCTCTTTGAATATAGAGAATTATGCTATGACACAAATACACCTTATAACACATGCTATGGCATGAATAAATCTTAAAAACATTATCTATGTAAAATAAGACAGACATGAAAGGACAAGTATTGCTATCATTCCCCTTATATGACATATGTAAAGTAGACAAATGCATATAGACAGAAAGTAAATTAGAGGTTACCAGGGTTTGGGAGCAGGGGAAAATGGTGTATTGTTACTTAATGGGTACAGAGTTTCTGTTTGTGAAAAAGTTTGGATATACATAGTGGTGGTAGTTGCATAGCATTGTAAAAGTGATTAATGCTGCAAAAATGCAGACTTAAAAATTGTTAAAATAATTAAAACAGCGTGGTACAGGTACAAGACAGACACATAGACCAATGGAACAGAACTGAGAACTCAGAAGTGAATCTGACAGAAGATCAAAACTCATCAAATGGTGAAGAGATCATAAATGGTGCTCTTTAATACATGGTGCTAGCAAACTGGATATTCGTTTGCGTAAAAATGAATTAAGACCCATACCTCATGCCATATACAAAAAATTAACCTGAGATGGATCAAAGACGAGTAAAGAAAAATAGGGACAAACTTAGGGGCCCTAATTCAGGGCACAAATACGCTATCGAATATAACTAAAAACACACAAACATCAGAAGATAAAATAGATGACTAGGACCACTCCAAAATCAGATACTTTTTCACAGTAAAAGATTTCACTGAAAAAGTAGAAAGGAAACCCATAGACTTGGGGAAAAAAAATTGGCAAAGATATACAGACATGGTGTTAATCTCTAAAATTTATAGAAAACTTCAACACCTTGACAACAAAAAGATAAATAATCAAATTAAAAAGTGAGCAGAGAACATGAGCAGACATTTCACTCATGAAGACATTCAGGCAGCTAAGAAACATGTGAAGAAATGCTTGCTATCTTTAGCCATTAGAGAGATGCAAACCAAAACAACAATGAGATATTACTTCACCCTAGCACTAATAGAAAAATTCGAAAAAACAGAAGACAACAAATGCTGGTGAGGTTGTAGAGTGACTGGGACACTCACACACTTCTAATGGGACTGTAAAATGGTGCAACCACTGTGGGAAATGGTATGGCACTTCCTTAAAAAGCTGAAAAATATGATCCAGCAACCCCACGACTAGGTATATATCCTAGAGAGATAAGAGCCATGACACTAATAGATATATGCACACTGATGTTCATTGCAGCATTATTAACAATAGCAAAAGATGGAAACTACCTAAATGTTCATCAAAGGAGAAATGTATACACAAATGATGGTATATACACACAATTGAGTAGTACACAACATTAAAGAACAATGATGAATCTGTAAAACATCTCATCACATGGATAAAGTTAGAGGCCATTATGCTGAGTAATATTCCCAAAATCAAAATCAAACTAACTTCCATCAAGTCAATTCAACTCATAGTGACTCCTCCTTGGGCTTCCGACGTGGTATCTCTATGGAAGGAGATTGCCCCATTTTTCTTCCAAGGAGTTGCTGTTGGGTTTGAACACTAGCCTTCTGGTTAGCAGTCAAATGCCTTAGGAACTATGCCACCAGAGCTCCCTGAGTGATATTAGTCAATCACAAAATGACAAATATTGTATGAGCCCACTATTATAAAAAGTCAGGAAAAGAGTTTCACAAAAAAATGAAATATTCTTTGATGGTTACCAGGGGTGACTGGGGAAAGGAGGATAAACCACTAACAAGTGGGTAAACACACATTGATTTGGGTGAAGGAAAACAAAATTGTTAAAACATTTTGTTATATAGATCTTAAAAACAAAACAAAACAAAAAAACCCGCCAAACTAAAAAATAAAAACCAAACCAAACCAACCCATAGCCATTGAGTTGATTCTGACTCATAGTGATTATATAGTACAAAGTAGAACTGCTCTATAAGGTTTCCAAGGCTGTAATCTTTAGGGAAGCACACTGCCACATATTTCTCCTATGGAATAGCGGGTGGGTTTGAACCTTTAACTTTTTGGTTAGCAGCCGAACACAACCACTGTGTCACCAAGGCTCTTTATAGATCTTACCACACATAGCTGTTTCCTTGGTGGTTTGTAAGTTCTGTGAGACATTATGGCAAAATATGGAACCCTGAGACAGGAAGAAGAGTACTGAGGGGAGGAAGAGGAGTTGGTGTTGGAAATGATGGAGTGGTATGGCAATTTGGAAAAATTAGACATTTGGGACATAAAACCTCCACCTCACAGGGACCAGCCTTGTGCTGATCCTTCTAAAAGAAATTATTCGAGCATCCCTCTTGGCTCCAATTACCCTGATCCTGGCACTTGGTCTACACCTTAAAAGCAGGGTCCTATCTTTTAAGCAGGTTAAGCATTTGGAACAAAAGCCAGCCTCTAACTGTGACTTGGCCATTTAAAAGGAAGTACCATAGAAATCCTCTTAACCCATTTAAAATGGAATGTGTATATCTGAAAATCAAGAAAACAGTTTTTAATGTGGGGAGGAAGCAGAAGAAATTTATTCCCACAAGGCTAAAAGCTAATGAGACACCATCCCTGGAGAAAAGATAACTTCCTCTGCCTTCATGCAAATTCTTTGATGGTTGCTTTCACAGCCAGTGCAGCAACCTGAGTATGACAGTGTTTTATAAGAAGCCATTTGTGTAAAATGAATTTAATAACCCTCTGTTAATACTACCAGAGGCTTAAGGCTGAGCTTAACTTGATACTATTTGGTGTCCTGAGAAAGAATGGAGTTCACAGTTTTTTCTCTCTTATGTTTAAATTTGCAACTAACAATGCCAAATGATCATGGAAGGAGTTTTTGAAAACAGAGTTGAGGGAAGAATAAACATAGAAGGAGGCAGGATAGTCTTGGACAGGGACAGGCACTCCCTAGGAAAAAAAGAGGAAGGAGCTCTGCTTCTTGGCCACTGTCCTCCAGCTGATACAACTCAGAAATAGCCCAAGACAGACAGGGACCATAGAAAACCAGAGTGATCAGCCCTTTGGGAAAATGAAATGTATAAATAATTAATTGAAACTCTCTTTTAAATAGGGTCAGAAGAAAATGAATGTTGTCTAGATTGGAGTCAACACCCAAAGATAACCTCAGCTAATAGAGGATGTGATAGCTCCCAAGATAAACAAAATAAAGTGGAGGAGAACTACAAGAACAACAAATAAAGGGAAATAAGGAGGGGATGAAGCACAGGGTAAGTTGGGAGGAAAAGATCACAAACCACAGGCAAATGGGGGTGGGGGGAAGCTTAGAAGAAGCCAATCAAACATGTGACATTGTATGATTGCTGAGGATAGGAGTGGAACATTAACATTCACTAGAAAGAGCATCTTATTCAAAGGCTTAGAACTTGAACTCCTTCATTTCATGTCAGCAACAGTCACACAGAACAGAGAAGACCCCCAACAGGAGTGGGCAAATGTCCTAGTAGCAAGTCTCTCAAAAGAGCCTAAGTTCTCTGTCTCTCTTCATCTTTTGAGCTCCTGTCTCTATCATTTAACATTTTCCCCTTCATTTTTTAGTTTGCCATACTTCTGCATTATTCCATGAAACTTTTCCATCTCATCATTTCTGATATTTTTACTCACCATGCAGTTGTGGTGAGGAATAGACATAGGACATTGGAAATAATAAAGGGATAATAATGTACACTACAGGAGCACTGGTAGCATAGTGCCTAAGGCACTTGACTGCTAACTAGAAGGCTGGAGGTTCAGCCACTCCTCAGAAGGAAGGTTAGGCAATCTACTTCTGTAGTGATACTGCCTCAGAAACCCAAGGTGGGGTCGTTATGAGTTGGGTCTGACTTGATGGCACATAACAACAACAAAAACAACAACAACAACAATGTACACTATTATATATTACATATATCATGTACAATTTATTAT
>NW_006922329.1:830686-834837 GCF_000298275.1 Orycteropus afer afer
AATTAGAAAATCAAAAGGGAAGAAAATCTTGGCATTTCTCAAGTTGAAAGAATTGAAATTAAATTCAAGCCTTGAATTGCAATATTGAAGGATTCTATGGGCAAAATATTGAACAATGCAGGAAGCATGAAAATAAGATGGAAGGAATACACAGAGTCACTGTACCAAAAAGAATTGGTCAACGTTTAACCATTTCAGGAGATAGAATATGATCAAGAACTGAGTGTACTGAAGGAAGATGTCCAAGCTGCACTGAAGGAATTGGTGTAAAACAAGGCTACAGGAACTGATGGAACACCCATTTGAATGTTTCAACAACTTTATGCAGCACTGGAGATGATCATTCATTCAAACCAAGAAATTTGGAAGACAGTTACCTGGCCAATTGACTGGAAAAGATCCATATTTGTGCTCATTCCAAAGAAAGGTGATCCAACAGAATGTGAAAATTATCAAGCAATATCATTCATATCACATGCAAATAAAATTTTGCTGAAGATAATTAAAAAATGGTTGCAGCAGTATATTCACAGGGAAGTGCCAGATTCAGAAGAGGGCATGAACAAGGGATATCATTCCTAAGGCCAGATGGATCTTAGCTAAAAGCAAGAATACCAGAAAGATGTTTATATTTTACTGACTGTGCAAATGCATTTTACTGTGTGGATTCTAACAGATAATGGATAACATTGTGAAGAATGGGAATTCCAGAACACTTAATTGTGCTCATGTGGAACCTGTGCAGAGACCAAGAGGCAGTCATTCTCATGGAACAAGGGGATACCCAACAGTTTAAAGTTAGGAAGGGTGTGTGTCAGGATTGTATCCTTTCACCAAACTTATTCAATTTGTATGGTGAGCAAATAATCAAAGAAGCTGGACTATGTGAAGAACAACATAGCATCAGGATTGGAAGACTCATTGCCAGCCTGCGATATGCAGATGAGACAACCTTGCTTGCTGAAAGTGAAGACAATTTGAAGCACTTACTGAAGATCAAAGACTACAGCCTTCAGTATGGATTACATCTTAACATAAAGAAAACAGAAATCCTCACAACTGGACCAATAAGCAACATCATGATAAATGGATAAAGGACTGAAGTTGTCAAATATTTCATTTTACTTGGATCTATAATCAACACCCATGGAATAGCAGTCAAGAAATAAAACAATGTATTGCACCGGGCAAACATGCTGCAAGAGACTTCTTTAAAGAATTAAAGAACAAAACTGTCACTTTGAAAACTAAGGTCTGCCTGACCCAAGCCAATTGCCTCGTGTGCCAGTGAAAGCAGGACAATGACAAAGGAAGAAGAGTTGATACCTTTGAATTGTGGTGTTGGTGAAGAATACTGAAAACACCATGGACTACCAGAAGAAAGAACAACTCTATCCTGGAAGAAGTGCAGCCAGCATGCTCCTTAGACGTGAGAATGGCCAGACTTAGCCTCATTTCCTTTGGTCAGGTTGGCAGAAGGGACCAGTTCATGGAGAAGAACATCATGTTTGGTGAAGCGGAGGGTCAGCCAAAAAAGCAAAGCGCCTCAGCGAAGTGGATTGACACAGTGGCTGCAACAATTGTGCTCAAACATAGCAACAATTGTGAGGATGGAACAGGACCGGGCAGTGTTTCGTTCTCTTGTAGGTAGGGTCTCTATGAGTCGGCTCGGACTTGACTACACCCAGCAACAGCATATTATATATTATTAATAAATATACTATGTCACAGAAGATATTTAATATATAGTATATATATTAATATCTATTATAGATGTTTAACACTTGAATATAAGTATCTACTATTCTTAAGAGCATTCTTTTTTTTTTTAAATGTGAAGCATGAATGGACTAGTTGGAGTTTTATTTTGACACTAAAAGTATGCAATATTTTTAAATTCTAACTTCTGCTGGATCTCTGAATACTCATTCCAGAACCATTATTTTGTGTTATCATTATTTTGAAATACACATTTCCCATATTATAGCACAGTGAAAATGTCAAGCAAGTTGTAATCATAAACACAATGATACTTTTTATTTTTAAAGTATCTTGTACTCCTAGAACTAGGATTTCCTAAGCATCTTTTCAAGCCAGATAATAAGCACATGTACTAGTGATTTAATGGCTGAGAAAACTGAAATAAAGAGAAGTTAAGAGCTTGCGTCTGTGCCTTATAGCAAGTCAGAAATAAAGCTGGAATGTGTCATTGGACTTCCTGTATGGAATACATTAAGAAATAAGAATAAAAAAATACATAAAAATTATGGAAATATTTTAATCAAGTTCATATGTTCATAAATAAAAGCTAATATTTTGTAAATAATGATATTTAAGAGTTGTACTAGTAAGGAACAATGTGGTTCTTGTTTAAATAATTTACTTTTTGATCTCTCATTATTAAAATTTGTCATAAAACATAACCAGAACATTTTCATGGTTTTGGTACAAGAGTAGAGAAAATGAAATTAGTTTAAGGATTGTTAAATTTGATTTATTCAAGGGAGGAATTATCCCGGGGAATTCCACATTAGCTATCATGTGCTTTTTTGGGAGAGATGAGGAATTAGTTAAGATGACACCTGTAATTTCTCAAGAGCATTTTAAGCGACTATTAACTAAAGCCTCATACTTTGTGAAAAAAGACTTTATCCAATAGTCAAACATAGGAAACTGGATTCAAAATCCTGGATCTTATAATAAGGTTAACCTGAGCAAGAGATTGATAGGCTGACTGGCACTTTGTTTGTCCAGTTCAGAAAATGATGGAGAATTGAGATCTGAAGTTGGTGTTGGAGGGTGAGGAGGTTGGGTAGGGGTGATTAGGAGGGCCTCGAACCAGTTGCCATTGAACCGACTGCTTCATGGTGACCACAGGTGGTCAGTGTAGAACTGTGCACCACAGGGTTTTCAGTGGCTGGTTTTTCAGAGGTACATTGCCAAGACTTTTGGTCTTTCTGAGGTACTTCTGATGGACTTGAGCCTCCAATCTTTTGGATAGTAGCCAAGCACATTAACTGCACTACTAGGAAAATAGATATAGTGATCGCTGGAAAATTGTATCAGAAACAACTGATAAATGCAATCTATCCATGACTTACCATCCACCTTCTACCTTTCCCTGGTGAATTGCTAGACGGCAGTTATGTTTTATGCCTCTTCACAACCTACAATGTCTATCATCTGGCTGTGCTCATTTCTGGAAAGAAAATGGATTTGAAGTTAGATGACCTGCATCTAGGGCTTGAACTGAGTGGCCTTGAATGAGTCTCTGGTTCATTGGTTCTTTTAGGGCTCATTCCACCTTCTGTAAGGAGCTCTGGTGGCTTACCGCCTAAGCCATTTGACTCTTAACCAGAAGATTATGGGGTCAATTTCTACTGAGAGCAGTCCTATAGTAGAGAGTTGAGCTTCCCTACAGGGTTTCTAAGACTGTAATTTCCACAGAAGCAGACTGCCACATCTTTCTCCCATAGAGTAGCTGGTGGGTTCAAACGACCAGCCTTTCAATTAGCAGCTCAGTGCTCAAGGTGGTGCTACTAGGGCCCCTTGTTATTGTTGTTATGTGCTGTTGAGTTGGTTTTGACTCACAGTGACACTATGTACAACAGAACTAAACACTGTTCAGTTCTGCACCATCCTCACAATCATTGCCTATGCTTGAGCCCATCACTGTAGCCATCACCGACCCTCTGCTTTGCCAAGTATGACATCCTTCTCTGGGGGCTGTCCCTCCTGACAACATGACCAAAGTACGAGAGACAAAGTCTGACCATTCTTACTTTTAAAGAGCATTCTGGCTGCACTTCTTCCAAGACAGATTTGTTCCTTCTTCTGTCAGTCCATGGTATATTCAATATTCTTCACCAACACCATAATTCAAAGGCATCAAGTCTTCTCTGGGCTTTCTTGTTCATTGTCCAGCTTTCACATGCATCTGAGGCTATTGAAAAGACAATGGCTTGGGTCAGGTGCACCTTGGTCTTCAAAGGGACATCTTTGCTCTTTAACACTTACTCTAAAACCGGCACTCATTGTCACTGAGTGCATTCCCACTCATAGTGATCAACATTGGGTTTCTAAGGCTGTAGGTCTTTACAGAAGCAAACTGCCTCATCTTTCTTCTGCAGAGTGGCGGGTGGGTTCAAATC
>NW_006922329.1:841887-898497 GCF_000298275.1 Orycteropus afer afer
TTTTTTGGTATTTTCACGCAAATTCTTCTGCTAGTTGGGGTTTAGTCCAAATCCTTTCCTTCAAGGCTCAGGGGTCCAAGATTATCTTCTGTGTCTGTATTTATTGGTTTCCCTTTTCTTTGTTGAAGAGGGTCTGTGCAATCCTTCTGCCTAGTCCGCCATCTTGCCCCGCCTCCCCTGCTTTTGCCATCTTGAAATTCATCATTTTTTTTTTAACAAAGGGCCCCACATTTTCATTTTGAACTAGGCCCTGTGAATTCTGTAGCCAGTGCTGCTTTTTTTTTTCTCCTCCCTACCCTGCATAAAAATGTTTGACTTTTAAATTCCTTAGAATTTGCTTAATTCCTAATCATCTCCTTTTGGTAGTTCCATGTAATAATACTTACAAGTCATTATAAATTAATACTCCTGGCTAAAATAGTTTATAGTTAATGTAAAATTGTGTGTGTATGTGGCTGTGGGTATGTGTTTTCTAGGGGAAAAAAAAAGAAAAAAAAAAAACAACCAGAATGCAAAATAGTGACCTAATGACTGGAATTAATGCTAAGATTTCTCTCCAACTATCTTGATTCTGAGGATATAAAATACATTTTATATCCCTAACCTTGTGCCTAGGAGCTCTGGTGGAGTAGTGCCTAAGGTATTTGACTGCTAACCAGAAGGCTGGCAGTTCAAACCCACCAGCCACTCCTTGGATGGAAGATTGGGCAATCTACTTCCGTAGTGATACTGCCTCAGAAACCCAAGAAGAGGTCGCTGTGCGTCAGATCCAACTCTACTGCAGTGAGTTTTTTTTTTTCTTTTCTTTTTAACCTTGTTCCTGGCACATTGTACATACTCAATAGAAGGTAGTGGAATGAGTAAACCACATCATGTGTATTGTATCAATATATTGTTAGACATTGCTTTTGGGTGTCAGAAACATCCCTATAGGGTAACTCATGGTTTATTTCATTTATGTTGGCTCATAAAGACTAGTAGTATTTGACTTTCAAAATACCAGCTGCTGGTATTCTTCAAATTCTTTTAATGTATCTCAATAAAACTCTTAGATTCTCTAGAAAGAAATATGCAAACATATTTTATGTTTCATTCTCAATTATAACATCGTCAAACCTGTTATTCTTGTTAAGAAAAGTTAGGCTGTTTGACTTTGTTGGATGTGTCATTTGGTAGTAAAATGCTGGTCAAATAATTTTAAATACATGTAATTTGTTTTCAATTATAAGTAAAGTTGGTTTGCTTCTGATGGGTTTCAGGTATATATTTGGGAGTGATGGGAATCTCTGCAGGGGAGGGAGGTGGTGGCAAAAAGGAACAAAGAATTTGTATTAATTATCTATTGATGCATAAAAAATTACCCTAAGGCTTAGCAGTCTGAAACAACATTTATTATCACACATAGTTTCTGAGGGTCAGGAATTTAGGAGCAGCTTCACTGACTGGTTCCAGTGCAGGGCCTCCTATGAGGTTGGAATCAAGATATTTGTTGGAGCTACAGTCATCTGAAGGTTTGACTGTAGCTGGATAATCTGCTTCCAGGAAGACTCCCTCACGTGGCTGTTGGCAGGAGGTCCCAGTTACTCTCCACATGGGCCTCTGCACTGGGCTGCCTGGGTATTCTCAAGACATGACAGCAGCTCCACCGAAGCAAGTGATCCGAGAGAAGGTGAGACCGAAGCCACAATGATGTTCATAACCTAGCCTCAGAAATGACCTCTCCTCATACATTCTATTGGTCACAGACCAACCCCGATACAATTGGGAGGATTATACAAGTGTGTGAGTACCAGGAGATGATAATCATTGGAAGCCATTGTGGAGGCTAACTGCCACAGGGTGGGCATTGGCTTATTCCTGAGTTCCACCTGAATCTTGCTGCAGAACAGGGCAATTCCCAAAGTTTGGTTTCTGGGAAGTCCTGGACAATGATCTAAATGTGTGGAAAACCAGACTCAGGCTAATTTTTAAGACCACTCAAGACAGCTTTATCAGGGTGCTACACTGTACAATCCTGGAAGAACAAGTATCTATGTAAATGGGACCATTTAAAATGGCCCTGCTGACTACATTGTTAGTGCTGTGTTTAGTGCCACTTGGTTGGGGTACAGATTGTCTTAGACAAAGGTAAGTAACAATATGGTAGTATGTATAATCAAGCAGAAGAGAATTTAATTCATACTAAATACTGTAATAATTTAGGGCTACATGCCAGGATGAGAAATGCAAAGTTTCCTGAAGGTATAGGGAATGAGAGGGTACAGAACTGAATAAAGAGTTGACATGGTGAAGTAAAAGGGCAGGAAAACAGGAGGGGACTCCTGAACAATTCCAGGAAAGGGTGAGGGAGACAAGAGGCTGACTCAGAAGCCTTCTAGGTGTGGGCATGTCTGGCTTCTGTTCTCAGAGGAAGACCCAGAGAGCACTCCTCTTCGTTCATATCAGGAAGATGGAGGGAGGAATTACCAACAGAAAGGAAGCCAAAACCATAAGCATTTATCAGTCATCTACCATATGTGATGCACTGTCACAGGTTGTTTGAGTTAGCCCCCACATATCTGGGAGAGGTAAGTATAGTATTGTTGCCTTTCCAGATAGAGACCAGAAAACTGCCACTGAGTTGATTTTGAGTCATAGTGATTCTACAGGACAGAGCTGAACAAGCTGTAAATCTTTATGGAAGCAAACTGCCTTGCCTTTCTCTCATAGATGCTGGTGGTTCCAACTACTGACATTTTTATTAGCAGTCAAATGCTTTAACCACTGCACTACCAGAGCTCCTTCACAGATGGGAAAACTGAGGCTAAGTACTGTTAAGCATTTTGCCAAAGACTGCACAAGTGGAACTTAGCAGAAGCGGATTTTGGATCCAGGTTGGATTGCAGCCAAAACACACTCTTTTCACAAGGTGCTTTGGCCATCTCTGTAGTCACGGCTCAGCTGGAATCTGTGAAAAATAGAAATCCCTGGTGGCTTCGAGTGGGAAGGGAGAAGGAAGACACTGTGTTAGTTGGTTAAACATCCCTGTCCACAATTTAAGAAGGCTGACTATCACTTTTCTGGAGGCTTCATAAAGGCGTAAAAACCCCACTGTCCTTGAGTTGATTCCAATTCATAGCAACCCTATAGGACAGAGTAAGACTGCCCACAGAGTTTCCAAGGCTATATAAATCTTTACAGAAGCAGACTGCCACATTTTTCTCCTCTGAAGCAGCTGGTGGGTTTGAATTGCCAACCTTTTGGTTAGCAGTAGAGTACTTAACAATTGAGCCAAGCATAGCAGTCCACAACCTGCAACACTCCCTTCATTCACTTTAGATGCAAACAGATTCTAAGACACATGCAGGGTGGAACAGGCCCAGGCTTGAAACAGCTTGGGGGTTGGGTTCCCTGCCGAGGAAAGAGGGAAAAGGGCTCTCTTCCTGCCCTTTCAGAACTGTGGTGTTTGCTTTAAACTATCTTAAATTTAAAAACCAATTTCTGTTATGAAGGTGAGAGGGGCAGTTTACAGAATAGGTAACAATTGTTGGGGTCAAGAAGGTGAAAGGAGAGATGAAATCTTAGCATGGAAAATAAGCCAGAAGAGATGTTTGGTGCTTAGAGAACACAGTATAGAAAAGTCAAGAGAACTAGGTTCAAATTCTGACTCCACCCCTAAGTTGATTTGTGTCTTAGTGCAACTGATATAAACTTGGGGTCTCATCTGTGAAATGAAATATAAATGAAATATATATGTGATATTTATCTCATTAGTATATTGTTTAGAGTATTAGGATATTATTTTAAATGAGGCAATGTAAAAATGATGTGGTGGCAGCATTATCTGACCTCCTCCTCTAACTTCACAAGGAGGGTAGAAAATCATTGCTATTAGGTTGAGGTCAGACATACCACCATTCTCCAACTGTTTTTTTAAAACTGATTTTGACTCTAGCTGTCCTTCCCATGGTACTCTCTACTTCTCTTCTGGGCTTGGTAATTCATTGCAATGGCCACACAGAACTCATAGACCATACTCACGGTTATGGTATTTGTTAGAGAAATAAAAGTTACAATTCAGAATCAAGAATGATTCAGGATACTGTTCTTCAATCAGGACAACTTTTCCCATCAGTGTCCACAGGCAAGCCTCTCCCTGTTCCTCAGCCCCTAGGCCCCCTTGTTTCCCCTAGCCTGGCCTCTGCCCTGCTCATACAAATGTTACAAAGCTCTTTTTTTTTGTTGTTGTTATTTGCCATCGAGTCGGCCCCGACTCCTAGCGACCCCTCCTTGGGTTTCTGAGGCAGTTATCACTACGGAAGTAGGAATGCTCAACCTTCCTTCCGAGGAGTGGCTGGTGGGTTTGAACCGCCAGCCTCCTGGTTAGCAGTCAAGTGCCTTAGGCACTATGCTACCAGAGCTCCCACAAAGCTCTTTAGCTCTGCCAATAAGTATCCAGGGGCATCTTACTCCATCAGTAAGCTTTGGTCCAAAGATGCTCAGCTCTCTCACTCCTTGACTTGGAGTTACACTCACTGTAACCACCTTGCTTCATGGGCCGAGAAGCCCATCGCACTCACTCACACCAGTCTCCTTGTTCTCCTGCTGACATTTCTCTGCCTCCACTTCTGGCCATCTTGTGCTGTCTCTGGTGTTACAGCTCTCTTTCTCTCTCTGTCTCCTGGGTCAAGAGGGTTCTTACCATTGGGACCCTGGGTCCAAAGGATGCACTCTGCTCCCATTTATTTTTCATGATGGTAGGAGATCCCCTCTTCTTGCCTTTGGTATGGTTCATTTCAACCCAGCAGGATGGCAAAACTGACCAACACCCTTGTTAGGGTTCCATATACCTTACTTGCATTGTCCCATCTCTACAAGGGTTTCAAGAACGTTACTTGGACAAGCAGTAAGGTCTCCAATCCGCTTGTGGGAAAGAAGCACCTTATTTGCATGGTCCTACCCGAAGTCTGGGCAATTTACTTCCATAGAGATACTGCCTTGGAAACCCAAGGAGGGGTCACTATGAGTAGAATCAACTCAATGGCAATGAGTTTTTTTTTTTTTTTTCTGGTTTACCCAATTATTTAGTGGGAGTTGCAAGAACATGGTGAGAAAGGCCATATAAAATCAATCTATTGCAATGCAGGTAGACTGAAATGTTATGACAGTAGCATGTAGTAACTGTTCTGACCCAGAATGATCTAATGTTTGTTGTATAAATTGTAGTTACTAATATTAAATTGAATTTTTTTCCAACAATAGATTTACCACTCCAATTGTATTCAGCTTTGGCTAAAAATCTAATTTATCTGCATTTTTAGGTACCAAACCAAACCAAACCAAACACATTGCTGTCAAGTTGATTATGACTCATGGAGGCCCCATGTGTTACAGAGTAAAATTGTGTTCCACAGGATTTTCTTGGCTATAATCTTTACAGAAAGGAGTCCTGGTGGAACAACAGTTAAGTATTCAGCTACTAACTGAAAGGTTGGCAGTTTGAACCCATCCAGTGGCTCTGTGGGAGAAAGACCTAATGATCTGCTTCAGTGGAGTTTACAGCTAAGAGAAACTCATGGGACAGTTCTACTCTGTTGCACTGAGTTTCTATGAGATAAAAATCAACTCAATGGCACCTAACAATAATCTTTAGGAAAGCAGATCACCAGGCCTTTCTTCTGTGGTGCCATTGGGTGGGTTCAAGTTGCCAATCTTTGGGTTAATGGATGAGTACACAACCTTTGCACTATCCAGGGACCTGCATTCTTAGGTTGGTTGATTGGCTGTGTGCCATGAAGTCGATTCTGACTCATGGTGACTACAAGCATTGTGGGAGGCGTGACTGAGAGTTACATTGCACATTATGGTGGTGGAGCTGGAGGTGGGGGAACGGATTTGGATTACGCAAGTGCTATGAACACCCTGAGTAGGAAAAACACACAGAGAGAACCAACCATGATTACGAAGTACTATTGCCTTCTGCTTAGAGCACTGGCATGATGGAGGAAAATGGGAATCATGATGGTGGGGGGGGGCAGTGGGTGTGGCAAACGAGAGCTAGAGAAGAAGGTTAAATATACTAATGGATTTAAACGTACTTTGTAAAAGGATAAACCCTGTACTCAATATCATCAGGGGCCCACCTCAAGTTCCCAGTGTGTTAGGAGCAGGAGAGGGAAGGTGGAACACAGGGTTCCTTAAAATCCAGCCAAATGCCTTCTGCAGACTGTGCCATCTTGGGAATGTGGGTACTACATCTCTCTCATGACATTTCATGGTTATTTAGAATTTAGCTGTAGCACAGCCTGCATATGTCTAGTGCCTGGTGGGAGAAAGTGAATTTAATTAAAGTCTCCTCATGCTGTTATTCATCAGCTTCTCTACAATTTTCATTGTAAAGCCAAGTTGTCAAAGAGAAACCAAGACTTCCTCAGAGGAAAGCCAGCATGTGGGAAGGAGAAAGACTCAACCCTTAGGAGAAAGTTCAGGAGATTAGAGCTTCTGGGAACAGAGAAAGTGCAACACTTGCCTCTGGAGAAGGAATAGGGAGTGTGTGTGTGAGTGTGTGTGTATTGGAGAATATTCATTCAGCCAAAAAAAATCTTAAATAATTTGCCTTTTACTGTGTATGTAGCATAGAATGTCCTCCCCCCTCTTTTTTTTTTAAATGCATCTATTATTTACTGTAGAAGAGTAGTCAGAGTTATAAATCAAGTAATTTCATGCAAGGGTATTCTGAATGACATCTTTCTTATTTTCAATCACACTTCATTGTTTTCCATGTTCAAGTTCAAAGTGAAGTTCTTAAAGCATTAGAGTGTGAATTCTGGGACCACGTTGGATAAATTTACTTTGAAATTTTTCATTGAAGTGCTATACATATTTGCTTCCTTCTTTTATATTATTCTAGCAAACCCTTGGTAAAGAAAGCTATAAGCTTCCTGGTAAAGGAAGATTGGAAATTAGCCTCAAATCTACTTTGTAATTATACATGTGTATTTTGGATAGTTTGGCTTAAACTAAAAGTAGCAAAAATATATATAGTTTATGCTATAATGTTGGCTTAAAGAATCCTGGTGGTGCAGTAGTTAAGTGCTCGGGTGTTAACCAAAAGGTCAAACCCACCAGGGACTCTGCAGAAAAAAGATGTCGCTGTCTACTTCTATAAAGATTACAGCCTTGGAAACCCTATGAAGCAGTTTTATTCTGTCCTATTTGGTCATTATAAGTCAGAATTGACTCACAGACAATGGGTTTATTACACAGGCTTAGCATTTATCAACATTATAGAATGTGGGTTCAGATATCAACCATTTATTTATTAGACTTACAGATGTATGGCATAAAAGAATATTTGCAGATAAGACGATACACCTAAATGAGGTGCTTTCACTTTTGTAGTCACTGTTCTAGTGTCTGATTATATAGCCCAGCCAGGCAAAGATAGTTCTCTACAAAATGCCCCTGATCTAGAACTATTCCTTATACTACCCATTTTGCAGACATTTTAGAGGAAAACATTGCAATGAGAAAGCCCAGTGCTAACTTTGTACACGGTGCAGGATTGGGCAATATTTTGTTCTGTTATACATAAAAACCAAACCAAACCCACTACCATCAAATTGATTCTGAGTCATAGTGACCCTATAGGACAGAATAGACCTGCTCGATAGGGCTTCTAAAGCTATAAATCTTTACAGAAGCATGCTGCCTCATCTTTCTCCAATGAAGTGGGTAGTGGGTTCAAACCACTGACCTTCTAGTTAGCAGCCAGATGCCTTAACCACATTGCCACCATTAACTATTTATGTTATACAAAAGATCTTATGTTATACATAACTCATTGCTGTCGAGTCATAGCCAACTCATAGTGACCTCTCCTTGGGTTTCTGAGGAAGTATCACTACAGAAATAGATTGCCCAGTCTTCTTTCTGCAGAGTGGCTGGTGGGTTTGAACCACCAGCCTTCTGGTTAGCAGTCAAATGCCTTAGGCACTATGCCACCAGAGATCCTATGCTGTACATAAAGTGTCTCTAAATCAGAGGTGACTCTGAGGCAACTGACAACAACCTACTGTAGACGTGTGTACTTAACTCGCCATTCATTTATTTCTATGTTACTTTCCAGATCTAGTCTAATCTAGATCATTTGTATGTTATGGATTGAATTGTATTTTCCAAAATATGTGTTGTAAATCTTAACCTCTGTACCTGGGGATGTAATTCCATTCAGGAATAGGGTTTTGTTTGTTATGTTAACTAGGCCATATAAACAGTGACAGATTACCCAATAAGTAAGGTAAACAGCAGCTTACTCGTTCCTACTTACTAATCAGTAGTGAACAATTTCACCACATCTTGTGACATTGTTCACTACAGATCAGAAGTAATTGCTAGTAAACTTATGCTAACCTTGCTTATTAGGTAATCTGCCCCTGCATATCAGTATAAGATGTGTGTGTGTGTGTGTGCCTGTGTGTCTAAATGAATCACTTTTGAGATATAAAACTAGCATAATAGGTACAGAAGCAAGAAGACACAGATGAGAAAAGAGATGCCTTGCCACACGAAGTTCACCAAGGAACCCAGGAACAAAAACCGAAGAGACGAGGCCCTTCCCCCAGAGTGACAGAGAGCCTTTCCCCAGAGCTGCTGCCCTGATTTCAACTTCTAGCCTCCTAAATTGTGAAAAAATAATTTCTGTTTATTAAAGCCTCCCACTTGTGGTATTTCTGTTATAGCAGCACTAAGAAAGAAACTGAGACAGTTACATTCTCTGAGACTATACACTGTGTTTAAACAAACAAACAAACAAACAAAAAAAACAGGAATGAAAGACTAGGGAATTAACTGCTTTGTTTATGTTTAATTATTGTAAACAAAGCATCAGACAATTCAGAAATCTTCTTTGTCTCCTGGCAGGTTCATTGGTCTGAATACGTAAATTATTCCCTCACTTCTTCACCTTACCTTGCCAGAGCAATATGAATTAAATGGTGCCCAGATGTTGTAGAAGTATTGACTTGCTTCCCTGAACCTTACACTCAGAGTAAAATTGTTCTCTTTCATTTCTTAAACCCAAGTTGATTATCCCATAAATGTTAAACATCTCTAAAATATATACTAGGAAAATGAATGTGTGCTAAGTTTGGATCAAATAAGAGAACTTTAGAAACATTTTGGAGGTTGGAGAAAGTAGAGAGAACGTATTTGTATTCATAGGACTGTGCAGTGTACTTAGAAGAAATTTCAAATGTTTCCCTTCAAATAAGAACATATGCCTAACATTTACGATAATGATGTATAAATGTGAGGTTTGAGAGGTGGAAACTCACATGAGACTCTTGCTGTGGTTCACAAGGGTGAAGATGCTAACTCATCACCAAATCAGATGAGAATTCCTTAGGGCACTGACCTTCAGTGTACTCTACCTCTGGTGGCAATTGTTACCTTTCCTTACAGTTTATGGTCCCTGATGCCCATGCTTCTGGTATGCACAGGGCTCTCCTCTAGTCCAGATGATAAACTTCCCTGAAGAAAAAACACTGGGACAATTGCTCAGAGAATGAACTCCAGCAAGTGAGACTCTTGCATTCCAAGCATGGCAGAAACGGTTTGTATCCCCCAGAAGATATTTTCTTTGCCTGTAGGGTAGGTTAGGTTTCCCAATCTCTCTGTGGTTAGGTATGTTCATGTGACTAAATTCTGGCTAGTCATGCAAGCAGAAATATTTGGCAGCTTCTGCGGACTTTCCTTAACAAGTGCTCATTTGCACTCCCTACTCCTTTGTCCCTTCTGTCATTTGTTACCTGAATCATAGGCCACACCAATGATGGCCAAACAAACAAAAAAAAAACAAAACTCACTGATGTTGAGTCTATTCGACTCATATCACGGGCCACACCAATGATGGCCAAACAAACAAACGAAAAAAAACAAAACTCACTGATATTGACTCATAGCGACACCTCCTTGGGTTTCCGAGGCAGTATCTCTATGGAAGTAGATTGCCAAGTCTTTCTTCCCAGGAGTGGCTGGTGGGTTTGAATGGCTAGCCTTCTGGTTATCAGTCAAATGCCTTAGGCACTACGCCACTAGAGCTCCAGAGAGGGAAATGGAAGGACTTTGTGAAACTTCCATACCAGCCCTGGTCCTCTTGTACCTCTAAATTCCATTTAGGTAAGGGAGAAATACATTTCTATCTTTTTTAAGCCACTGTTATTTGGACTTTTATGTCATTTATAGCTCAACTAGGGGCTCTGGTAGCATAGTGCATAAGGCACTTGACTGCTAACCAGAAGGCTGGTGGTTCAAACCCACCAGCTACTCCTCGGAAGGCAGGTTGGGCAATCCACTTCTATAGTGATATTGCCTCGGAAACCCAAGGTGGGGTCATTATGGGTCAGGACTGACTTGACGGCACATAACAACAACAACAACAACATAGCTGAACTAGGTAAAGGGTAGGCTTTTGTTTTTGTTTCTTTGCCAAGTCTTTTGAGTACCAGCACTGGTGCCAGTTGCCGATGAGTTGTCTCTGACTCTTGAGGGTTCCACGTGTGTCAGGGTACAACTGCGTTCCATAAGATTTCCAGGGCCTGATTTCCTGGAAGCCGGTTGCCAGGAAGGACCTCCTTCTAAGGTACCTCTGAGTAGACTCCAACCACAGACCTTTGGGTTAATCATCAAATACATTAAGCACTGCACTGCTCGGGGACTCCAGTCTTTTGGATTCACCAATGAGAATACAGAGATTACACACCTGATTGAACATATTATTTTATTTTAATACTATGTGATGGGCACATGGGAGAGTACAGTCAATTCCTGGGATTTTGAAGGACTACTGTTAGCCATGTCAGTGAGTGGTATGGGGTCACTCACAAATACCCTCTTAGGGCCAGGCTATTCCTGGTAGCTGTTAAGTATTCATAATAATGAGCAGGAAGTCAGTATCTCCTTAAATATCCTTTTATTTTGTTTTGTTTTTTGTTTTAAGCCAATTAAGGAGAGTTGGATAGAATTAACAATGAGTTTTGCCCTTTGAAATAGTTATTTCCTAGGGGAAAAGGTGGTGTATTGGGAATTAAACAGATATGTCAAATGGTTACCTCTTAAAGAGATCAGAAAATTGAAGTAAGAGACTGAGATTTTCTTAAAATCATAGGATTATTATCCAAAATTAATAAAATGAGAAGGAACAGACCCTATTCAGATGAGATAAACTTAACAAAGTGATTACGTGTAAGCAGAAGATTGTTACAGTTATGACAAGACCCCAGTTCATTGTAAATGTAGCTCCTTCTCATGTCCTGGAACTTTTTAGGGGGCATGATAGTGTGGCATTTCAGAGGAAATAATTTTGTCTTCACTTTTCTTCCGAGATTTACCTTTTGGGATTGACCTTTTTCACTCAGTAAACTTCTCTAGGCATTCATCCAGGTCATTGCTAAGTGGTGTTCCATGGTGTGTATGAACCATAGTTTATTAACCATCCACTCATTGAAGACATCTGTGCTGTTTCCAGCTTGGGACTGTTATGAAAAAAGCTGTATAAATATTCATGTACAGGTTTTTGTATAAATATAATTATTCATTTCTTTGGGATAAAGATCCCGGGGTAGAATTGCTGAATCATATGGTAGTTGCATGTTTAGTTTAGTAAGAAACTGCTAAACTTTTACAAATGATTCCATTTTTTCTACATCCATGCCAACATTTGATATTGTCACTATCGTATTATTTTAGCCATTTTAATGTATCTAAGTGCTTTTCGAGTCCCTGGGTGGTTCATATAGTTAAGTGCTCAGCTACTAACAGAAAGGTTGGTGGTTAGAACCCACCCAGAGGTCCCTTGGAGGAAAGGCCTGGTAGTCAATACCAGAAAGATACACAAACCAGTTGCCAAGTGGACTATCTTGATCATGGCAACCCCATGTGTGGCATAGTAGAACTGTGCTCCATAGGGACTTCAATGACTGATTTTTGGAAAAAGATCACCAGTCCTTTCTTTCAAGGTGCATCTGTGTGGACTTGACCCCATACCTTTCAGTTAGTTCAGGCACAATAACCATTTGCACCACCCACGGACTCCTCTGCAAGGTCATAGCAATTGAAAAAAAAACAAACCTGCAGTTCTGTGAAAGACATGGGGTTGCACTGAGTTGGAATTGATTCACCAGTGTGGTGGTTATGTTTGTGTGTCAACTTGGCTGGGCCTGGTTGAGTGACTGGACAGCTGGTGGTAGTTATTCTCCATGATGAGACTGGCAATCAACTCCATGGTGGGATCTACCATAAGTGGCTGAGTAGCTGCCTTTGGGATGTGGTCTGCTTCCCGTATATAAGCAACAGCTTTGGGAATGGTTTCTTGCTTATGGCACACTTGGATTCTACTAGTAGCCATGTCATTGTTCAGAAGCCTGCCATGTTCTGCCAACCTTGGGACTTGCAATGGAGTTCAGTTAGTGGCCTGCCGTGTGGTTTGGTAGCATCGGGACTTTGCCTTTTGACTTGTCAGCCTCAGCAGCCAGCAGCTGACTGAGTGAAGAACTGTCTCTGGCTCCAGTGGGCCAGGAGCAGGAGACAGAGCTGAAGCCCAAGGTTGAGCGGCTTTCACCCAGCCACTAGAGCCTGGCACTTTGAACTTGGACTTAAAGCCTGCAAATTGTGAGACTAAACTCCTGTTTGTTAAGGCCATCCCATTTGTGGTTTCTTCTTGTCAGAGCAGCACTAGGTAACCAGAACAACCAGCAACTAGTTTGCTTTGGTATATAGTAGTTTTGACTGTATCTCTTTCTACAGCTATTTTAGTGGTTGCTCTGTGATTTACTTATGTATACACAACTTATCATGATCTACTGATGTCATTATTTTCCAGTTTGGGTAAAGTATAGAAATCTCACCTTTCTTTACGTCCCTTTATCCTTCCCTATTTATAATTGTCTTAAATATTTCCCCTGCCTACATTTAGCACCAAATTAGACAGTGTTACCTTTTTTTGCTTCCACTGTTAAACAATTTAGAATGCTCTACAGGAGAGTGGTAACATGTTGTTCTGGTTACCTGATGCCACTCTGATAGGACTATACCACAAATGGATGGCTTGAACAAACAGGAGTTTATTCTCTTACAGTTTGGAAGGCTTTAAGTCTATGTTCAAAATGCCAGGCTCTAGGGGCTGGGTGAAAGCCCCTCAACCTTGGGGTTCAGCTCTGCCTCCTGCTCCCAGCCCACTGAAGCTGGAGGTTTTTCTTCACTCAGCTGCTGGCTGCTGAGGCTGACAGACCCAAGGTTGACAAGTAAAAAGGCACAGTCCCGATGTTACCAAACCACATGGCAGGCCAGTAATTCAAGTCCACTGAAAGTCCCAAGGTCGGCAGAGCACGGCAGGCTGCTGAAAAATGACATGGCTACATGCAGGGTCCACGTGTACCATAAGCTAGAGACCATTCAGAAAGCTGCTCCTTACATGCGGGAAGCAGACCACATCCCTAAAGCAGCTACTCAGCTGCTTGTGGTAGATCCCACAGTGGAGTTGATTGCCAGTCTCATCATGGGGAATAACTACCACCAGCCGCCCAGCCCCTCAACCGGGCCCAGCCAAGTTGACACACAACCTTACCTACCCCACATGTTTACCCATGTTTTTGTTTTCTGTGTTCTTGCTTGCTTTCTGACATTCCAAGATCCTTTTTTTCTCATTTCTTTTCTCCTCTGTTCAGAGAACTTCCTGTAGCCATTTTTTTAGAGTATGTCTGCTGGCCACACATTTGTTTTCCATCAGAGAATGCCTTGATTTCTCCTTTATTCTCGAAAGGGACTGCATTAGATTTTCCTTTCCTTTTGTTGATTCCAACTCACAATGACACTATGTGACAGAGGAGAGCTGCCCTTACACTTTCCTTGGCTGCGATCTTTATGGAAGCAGATTGCCAGGCTTTCTCCCCTTGAGCTGCTGGGTGGCTCTGAACTGCCAACTTTTCAGGTAGCAGGTGAGCACTTAGCCCTTGCACCACCAGAACTCTTTACATTTGATGGTTAAAGCAAACATTATTACACTGTCTGATGTCACTCTAAGTGCTTTTAGAGGAAATATTTAAAACTATGGGGGAAAGGGGAAGGGACACCTTATTAATCTGGGTGGGGTAGATGTCTAGACTCCCTAAGTGGTCTCCAGGGGTACAAGGGAGGTGGAGTCATGGGAGGAATGATTTTCTACCCAGTGTGGATCAGAATCCTGGTCCCCTACTTGGCCTCTTTGACACTCCCACAGGATGGTTGAAATGCCTTGTTACAGCTTGATAAGCATAGTCTGACTATCCCACTTGACCTTTGCTGGCATAGTTGGGCTGGGGCCACAGTTTTTTTTTTTTTTTTAAATTCTGTGACGTTTGCAAAGACTTTATTGTCTAAAAGGTTTCTGCCTTGCTGGTCCTTTGGCTAGAAAGAGAAGGCTTTTATTTATTTATTGTCTGCATATGTTAACATTTCTGGGCTGTATGCTTCTTTAGCTCCAAGTCTGGGATGTATGACGCATAAAGAAAACCTAGGAAACTCATCACCGTGTCCCTTGGTCCTGGCATCCCTAGCTACTCTGCCTTCTTCTCTCCATTTCTCAAGATATTATTATGTTTGATTTGTATATAATGTCCATGGTTTTTAGCTGTATTTAACAGGAAGAATGTTGTTGTTGTTATGTACCGTTGAGTCGGAACCGACTCATAGCAACCCCTCCTTGGGTTTCTGAGGCAGTATCACTACGGAAATAGATTGCTCCATCTTCCTTCCGACTAGTGGCTGGTGGGTTTGAATCACCAGCCTTGTGGTTAGCAGTCAAGTGCCTTAGGCACTATGCTACCAGAGCTCCCAACAGGAAGAATAGGGCAAAGTATATCGACTCCCTCATCCCTGAAGCCAAAGTTTGATTCAATCCATTTCTTTTTACTGATAAGTAGAGTCCTGTTGTATGGATACACTGTTGTTGTTGTTATGTGCCGTCGAGTCGGCCCCGACTCATAGCGACCCCTCCTTGGGTTTCCGAGGCAGTTATCACTACAGAAGTAGGATTGCCCAACCTTCCTTCCGAGGAGTGGCTGGTGGGTTTGAACCGCCAGCCGTCTGGTTAGCAGGCAAGTTTCTTAGCCTCTATGCTACCAGAGCTCCTACAGTTTATTTATTCACTGATTGATAGTGTTGTTTTCAGGTTTGGATATTATGAATAAAACTGCTGTGGACATTTGAGTTAGTCAAATGCTTTAATTTCTCTTGTGTAAATAAATACCTGGGAGTGGGGTCACTGGATCATACGATAAGGGTGTATTTAACTTTAAAAGAAGCTGCCAAATTATTTATCTGAAATGGCTGTATCATTTCACTTACCCAGCAACAATCAGTGTACGACAGTTCTAGTTCCTCTGCCTCCTCATCAATATTTTGAATTATTAATCTTTTTTAATTCAAGCTATTCTAGTGTGTGATGGTTAAATTTGTGTGTCAAATTGGCTGGGCCTGGTTGAGGGTCTGGGCAGCTGGTGGTAGTATTCTGCATGATGAGACTGGTAATCAACTCCATGGTGTAATCGTCTGTGAATAGCTGAGTAGCTGCCTTAGGGATATGGTCTGCTTCCTGTATAATAAGGGAATGGTCTCTAGTTTATGGCACACTTGAATCCTGCATGTAGCTGTGTGGTTGTTCAGCAGCCTGCCATGCTCTGCTGACCTTGGGACTTTCAATGGACTTGAATTAATGGCCTGCAGTGCTCTGGTAGCATACTAACCAGAAGGCTGGCAGTTCAAACCCACCAGCCACTCCTCGGAAGGAAGATGGGGCAATCTACTTTCATAGTGATACCGCCTCAGAAACCCAAGGAGGGGTCGCTATGAGTCAGGTGCGACTTGACGGCACACAACAACAATAACAGTGTGGTTTGGTGACATCAGGACTGTGCCATTTTATTCGTTGACCTTGGGCTTGTTAGCCTCAGCAACCGGTAGCTGCCTGAGTGAAGAGATGCCTCTAGCTTCAGTGGGCCAGGATCAAGAGGCAGAGCTGAAGCCCAAGGTTGAGGGGCTTTCACCCAGTCCCTAGAGCCTGGCACTTGGAACTCAGACTTCTAGCCTCTCAAACTGTAAGAGAATGAACTACTGTTTGTTTAAGCCATCCCATTTGTGGTATATTCCTGTCAGAGTGGCACCAGGTAACTAGAACATTAGTGAAATGCAAATCAAAGCCACCATATGTTGCCAATACACTAATGACTAATGACTCCATTGCCCCAATAACATCAATGACTAACGAAGGAGACCTGGTGGCACAATGGTAAAAGCATTCAGCTGCTCACCAAAAGGTTGGCAGTTTGAACCCACCAACTTCTCCATGGAAGAAAAGCCTGGCAATCTGCTCCCATGAATCTGTCCACAGGAAACCTAGGACTTCTGTCACAGGGTCACTATGAGTCAGAATTGATTCAATGGCACCTAACAAGAACAAATGACTAATTATGTTAAGCATCTTCTTAAACACTTATTTGCCATTCACATATATTCTTTTGTGAAACTTAAAAAACCCTTTCTCCCTATCTTGGATTTTGTAAGGTCTTTCTTACATATAGACCAAAAACAAATCAAACTCACTGCTGTGGAGTTGGTCCCAACTCACAGTGACCCCTCCTTGGGCTTTCAAGGAGGTATCTCTATGGGAGTAGATTGCCCAATCTTCCTTCTGAGGAATGGCTGGTGGGTTTGAACGGCCAGCCTTCTGGTTAGCAGTCAAATATTCTTCCCTGTTTGTGTTTGCCTTTTTACTTTCTTAACAGTGTATTTTAAAGAGCAAAAGTGCTTTAATTTTGATGAAGTCCACTTTATTATTTTTTCTTTTATGGTTCATGTTTTTATGTCATAAAAAAACTTTGCTTATTCCAAGATTACACAGATATTCTCCTGTGCTCTCTGTTAGATGTTTTACAGTTTTCTCTTTTACATTTAGATCTATGATTCATTTAGAGATACCTTCTTCTATGTAGTATGAAGTAGGGGCCAAGGTAGTTTTTAAAAAATTCTTTTGGTGGTTCTTGTTTGCATATCAATTTCCAACTGTTTCAGGAAGATTTGTTGAAAAAATTATCCTTTCTCTGTCAGATTACTTCAGTATTTTTTTTTTTTTTTGAAAATCAAATGACTATATGTGTGAGTCCATTTCTAGGATCTTTATTATGTACTAAACTCAAAAACTCACTGCCATCTGATCCGACTCACAGCGACCCCTCCTTGTGTTTCAGAGGCAGTATCACTACGAAAGTAGATTGCCCAATCTTCCTTCTGAGGAGTGGCTGGTGGGTTTGAACCTCCAGACTTCTGGTTAGCAGTCAAATGCTTTAGGCACTACGTCACCAGAGCTCCTTTAATTTGTACTGTATGCCCATTTTTACATCAAAACCATACTACCTTGAATACTGTAGCTTTATAGCATGTCTTGAAATAAATTCTTTAACTGTGTTCTCCTTTTTTCACATTAAAAAAATTTCAATTTCCTGTCATTTATATACAATAAATAATATATAAAAATAAAATTAAGTTTTTATATTGTCCTGTGTTCTCCCACCTTCTTGAGCTCACTCTCACTTAATTAATCTAGTAGAAGTTTCTGTAACCTCATTAAAATTTTCTGGGTAAGAAACCATGGAATTTGTGAATAAAGACAGTTTTATTTCTTCCTTTGCAATATATATGCTTTTTAATTAAAATTTTTCTTACCTTATTACACTGGCTAAGACCTCAAATAAAATGTTGAACAGAAGTAGTGAGAGCAGATGTCCTTGACTTTAGAGAGAGAGTATTAAGTCTTTCATTATTAAGGATGATATTAGCTGAAGGTTTTTCATAAATATGCTTTATCAGGTTGTGAAACTCTTTTCTATCCCTTGTTTTCTGAGGTTTCTATTTTATATTCAATGGGTGTTGCAACTATAAATTTTTTAATCTAGCATTTTTATTTATGTTTGGTAATTTCCATTCTGATTATGTCCACATAGTTGAAAATATTGTATGTGTTTACATTTTCTTATTAATGTTTTTGCATATAGTTTTTAAAAATGTTAGTAATACATCTGATTGATGGACAGCATAGATGACACTGAATGCTTCCTAATGAGTGTTGATGGTGGTTTGTGTTGCGCCATGGCATAAGGCACTAATAGTTCAAAAGCAGACGACCCCTCCTTTAGGACCTGGAAGTCTATCTAGAGTGGACCACCAGATTTTCTAGGCTTACATTTGCGGGTAAGGAGAAAAGTTAGGCATAACATTTGATTATTTATTCAACAGATATTTACAAATGGCCTACTTTGTGGCAGCGCAGTTCCAAGCACTGACAATTTGTGAAGAAAGACAAGGTTTCTGTCATCATGGAACTTACCTTCCAGGGAAAGAATAGGTAAGAAATGTCAGGAGACATGTTAACTAATTAGTAAGCAAAATTTTGATGAACAATATGAGAGAGACAAATAGAATGATATGATGCAGAATAACTGGGGAAACAGAGCTGCTATGAATAAAAGATACAAGTCCGGAACAAGTAGATAAAATAATAGCTACTATATACTGTACTAAGAGCTCTGGTAGCATAGTGCCTAAGGCATTTGACTGCTAACCAGAAGACTGGCAGTTCAAACCCACCAGCCACTCCTTGTAGGAAGATTGGGCAATCTACTTCCGTAGTGATACTGCCTTGGAAATCCAAACATACCAATTGTCATGAAGATGGTGTAGAACTGGGTAATGCTTCCTTTTGTTATACTTAAGGTTGACCATGAGTCAAAGCTGGCTTGGCAACAACAAACAGTATTAACAAACACCAGAGTAGACAGTGTTCTAGACTCTTTACATATTCAATCTCTAATTCTTCCCCAAATGCTGTAAAGTTAAGAACTACATGAAACTCTGTAATATCCTTGAGCTCCCCCAACAAATTAGTGTCAGGGCTGGGGGTACTGGGTAGGCTGCTTTGAGCAGCAAGTGATAAAGTACTCAACTTAAAATGCTTTAAATAATAAGGCAATAATTGATTTACAAAACTGGATGTTCTTCAGGGCAGGCTTGATCTACTGGCTCTGATTTCATTTGAGTTAGTTTATCATCAGGCTGACTTGTTCATGACTGCTGACTTGTTCACAAGTTTTTGACTTGTGAACAATGAGTGGAGTGGTTCTAGGCTTTACACGGCATCTGTGAAATTCAGAGGAAACAAAAAAACTTAAGGTCACTACTTACCTGTCACTTTGTTGAACAGTGGTGGATTGTGTGTTGCTGTTGCTGGTAGACAGGTTTCAGTGGAGATTCTAGACTAAAACAGAAAAGGACAAAAGACCTGGTGATCTACTTTCAAAAATTACTCAATGAAAATCCTATGTATCATAATAGAATATTGTCTGATACAGTACTGGAAGATGAGTCCTCTAGGAAAGCACTCAAAGTATACAGTGGCCACAACAATGAACTCAAGCCTGCTGGTGGTTCTGAAGATGACACAGGCAACTAACTGTTGTACATGTTCTGTTGTACATGGGGTCACCATGAGTCTGAATCAACTTGACAACAACTAATTAACTAACAACAGCAATGAGCAAAGAGAGTTATTTCCAACAAACTCCCTGTCTTAGACAGGGTCCTTCAAGATGTAGATAATGAGATGGGATTTTATGTGCCAGGATTTTATTAGAGAAAATGTAAATAAGGTATATGACACCTTTGTGTGGGTGGGACTGTGCAAATAAGGTGACTAGAACCCTAATGTGAGGATTGGTCAGTTTTGCCATCTCATTAGGCTTAAAAAGAGCCATCCCAGGGGCAGAAAGTGAGCTCTTACTATCATCAATAAAGTAGGACCAAGAGTGGAACACATCTTTGGACCCAAGATCCCTGCACTGGACTTCCTCAACCCAAGAGACAGAACAAGAGAGTTGTAGCACTTGGCAGGGAGATGATGGTAGAGAGAGGGCAGCCGAGGATTGGTTTAACATCAATGATATGGGAGCAGAGCTGTGACAGCCATGGGAATGCACTTCACAACCTTCTATTCCAGGGACCATAATTGAAAAAGGGCCACAGGTGAGACAGAGCAGTGGGCTTCCTAGCCCACTGAGTGAGAAAGAATGTCATTGGGCAGAAGACTTGCTGGGAGAGTGGGGTACCTCTCTGGGTACCTATCAACAGAGCTAAAAGAGTGTTGTAACACTTGCCAGAGCAGGCCAAGGGGCCAAGGGCCAAAGAGAGGCATGCCTATGGGCAGAGCTGAGAGGAGGCTGTTCTGATCAAAAAATTGCATTCTGAGTGTTTCTGAACCTGAATTACAACCAATTGTTGTTGTTGTTAGGTGTCATCTAGTTGGCTCCGACTCAACGTACCCTATGTACAACAGAAAAAGCACTGCCTGGTCCTGTGCCAGCCCCACAATCCTTGCTTGCATTCACTTCCCTAATAAACCCCATAATTATGACTACTCTCTGTGAGTTCTGTGTGGCCATTGCAATGAACTATCAAACCCAGCAGAGAAGTAGAGAGTGCCCTGGAGAGACAGTTGGTATCAGAATTGGTAAAAAGTTTGGAGGGTTACATGTCTGACCTCTGCCTCATAGAAGTCAGCTTTGGGCTGTTGATGTTGTTCTGAATCTTTCTTTCCCCTTGTGCAGTTAGAGGAGGTGAGATGCCATGCTCTTTTTGCAGCACTATAAACCAAGTCTATGGGGAATCCTTTAGCCAGAGTCAGCTGACCAAGGAGGCCAGTGTCTCCGAGGAATCAGTCTTAGTTTCTAGCATCCACAAACTTAGAGATAATTTCAAGTTCAAAGTGCTGCACCTGCGGCCCTTTTTCAATTATGGTCCCTGGAATAGAAGGTTGTGAAGTGCATTCTCATGGCTGTCACAGCTCTGCTCCCATATCATTGATGTTAAACCAATCCTTATGTCTAGGGAATGAAATACTTTGATTGGCTTAGGCTTGGATTCCTGAACCAATTAAAAACCAAGAGGCATGTGATTTCTCATAGGCCCAGAAAGTCCATTATCTGGTTGCTTCTCTTGTAGCATATGGGCTGTGGGGAGGAAGCATTGATAACTAAGTGAAAATCTGGGCATAGTTTGGAAAGGAAAAGGGGGAAAATGCCCACAGTACTGCATTTCTAAGACTGATCAATCTAATGTCAAAGTCTGTTTCTCTGCATCATATATTTTTTTTTTTTTGTCCATTAAAAAAAATTTATTGTGATTTGGGTGAAAATTTACAGAACAAATTCATTTTCCATACAGAAGTTCACAATTGTGTTGTCTCATGACATTGACTGCAATTTCCCTCAGTGTAACAGCTCTCTTTCCACTTCCTCTCCATAGCTACCTCTTCCCTGTGTCCTTCCTTCTCATGTACTCCTGGCTGCCAAGCTGTCTCCCTGTGCATACACAGCCCTTCTATTCTCCCATGATTGATCTCTTCAAGGAGTGTATCTACCTAATGTAATGTTCAGCTCATATGCCTGTCTTTTGTTTGGCTGGAAGCCACAGGAGTGGGTTCAGTTCCAGACCTTAACGGCAGCTAGGGGCCATAGTCTCAGGGGTTTCACCAGGCTCTATCAGACCAGCAAACCTGGTCTTCCCCTTCCCCCTGCTTTTTATTTATTTTTTATTTTTTTTAGTGATTTTGAGTTTGTTCCACATTGTTCTCTTACTCTATTCAGGATCTCCTACACAGATCTCCCTCTGAGTGGTTGACAGTGGTAGCAGGCACCATCTTGTTCTTCTGGTCTCATAGTTGTATAGGCTGAGGATCACATGGTGTACCAGTCCCTAGGACTAATTGTTTCCATGAATCTTTGGTTTTCTTTATTCTTCTTTGCTCTGGACAAAGTGAGACCCATCGTTGCATCTACATGGATGCTTGAAAGCTTTTAAGATCCCCGTGGCTACTCGCCAAAGTAGGATATGGAATAATGTTTTGTGTAGTGTGTTACGCCTGCTTGATGTCCTGTCTCTGCACCACATTTCCTAAAATCTACAGTGATAACAAATTTTACAAGTCATGGTATTTGGGATGGGGATCAAATTCTCTGCCATTAAAAATCATCCTGTTTTCTATGCCATATGTGTTTCCAAAACAAATTATAACTCATTTCATAAATTGTCAATGAGCTGCCATCTTGAAGTAGAAATACAATAATCACATTGTTTCTGTATGTCATCAAGTTGATTCTGACTCAGTGACCCTATAAGACAGAGTAGAACTGCCTCATAGGGTTTCCTAGGCTGTCAACTCTATAGAAGCTGATAATCAGGTCTTTTTCCTGCAGCGCTGTTGTGTGGGTTCAGAATACCAACCTTTTGGTTACCCCTCAAGAGCTTAACAATTGTGCACCAGATCTTATAATAATCACAATAGCTAATAATTTTTGAGCATTGTGTGCTTGAGTGCTTTTTTCCCTCTCTATCATATTATCTATTTATTTTTATTGTTGTAAAAATAAGTATAACACAACTTTTGCCAGTTCAACATTTTTGGGGGTACACAATTCAGTGATATCATTTTTTTTTTTTTAATTGTGATTTGGGTGAAAGTTTACAAAGCCAATTCATTTTCCATAGAACAGTTCGTACATACTTTGCTTCATGACATTGATTGTTGTTGTTGTTGTTGTTACGTGCCATTGAGTCAGACTTGACTCATATTGCAATCCCCATAATGCAAGAGCTCTCTTCCCACTTCCTCCCTGTGGTTACCTTTTCCCTGTGTTCTTCTTTACTATGCATTCCTCCCTTCTGAGCTATCTTTCTGTGCAAATGCTGCCATTCTGATCACCCATGGTTGATTGTTCTAAGGAGTGTACCGAATTGGTGTAAATCTTCACCTTATACACCTATTGTTTGGCTGGAAGCCATGGGAGTGAATTCAATTTCAAGCCAGAAGCTTGACTACAGGCTGTAGTTTTTGGTGTTTCTCTAGTCTCTATCAGACCACTAAGCTTTGTCTTTTTTATGATTTTGAGTTTTGTTCCACATTTTACTCCCAATTTATCCAGGATCTCCTATTTTAATCCCTTTCTGAGGGGCTGACAGTGGTAGCTGGGCACCATATAGTTCTTCTGGTCTCAGGGTCATGAAGGCTGAGGTTTGTATGATCTGTTATTAGTCCCTTGGACTAATTATTTCCATGCTTCTTTGGTTTTCTTCATTCTTCTTTGCTCCAGATGAGGAGAGACCAATTATTGCATCTTAGATGGATGCTTGCAAGCCTTTAAGACCCCAGTCACTACTCACCAAAGTAGGATGTAGAACAATGTTTTGTGTAGTATGTTATGCAAATTGAGCCTGATGCTCACCCCCCAACCATGATCCCAAGCTCATGGAACCAGTGACTCACTCCATCAGCGTGTTTGCCTGTGGCTAAGAAGTTATGATACCCTGTTAGCTCTATTATATATGTGGACATTCTTATAGATATTAAAAAAAAAAAAAAAAAAAAAACCTCACTGCTGTCGAGTCGATTTGACTCATAGCAACCCCTCCTTGGGTTTCTGAGGTGGTATCACTAGGGAAGTAGATTTCCCAATCTTTCTTCCTAGGAGTGGCTGGTGGGTTTGAACTGCCAGTCTTCTGGTTAGCAGTCAAATGCCTTAGGCACTATGCCACCAGAGCTCTAATTCTTATTTATAGCACATACCAATACATGTGTAGAAATATCATCTGCCAAGCTTCTATATAGTCATGGGTATATTCCCTTTTGCCTAGACATAGCTAGCTGATCATTTAGCCTATCTATGCATCCACCTGTAGATTCATGTTTGTTATTACTGATAGTGCTGTATTGTCAGTGATATCATTTTTATATATCATGTTGTGGAACCATCATCATATTCATTGCCAAAATTCTTATGACCAAGATCAGAAATACAGTACTCCCTAAATAATGGCTTCCTCTTTTCCCTTCGCTCTTGGCCCTGGTAAATACTAATAAACTGGTTTGTATGCATTTGGCTATTCTTATTATTTCATATAAATGAGATCATATAATATTTGTGCTTTTGTGATAGACTTACTTCCCTCAACATAATGTTTTCAAGGTCCATCCATGTTGTAGCCTATATAAGGACTTCATTTCTCTTATGGCTTAGTAATATTCCATTGTATGTATACACCGCATTTCGTTTATCCACTCATGCACTGATGGACTTTTAGGTTGCTTTCACCTATTGTGAAGACTGCTTCAATGAACATCTGTGTGCACGTGTCTGTGTTACAGCTTTCAAGTTCCTTAGGTGTATACCTATGAGTGGAATTGCTACTGACACTGTCCTTTATGTCCATTCTCACATTTACTACACAAGCATTCTATTAGGCGAGCATTCTTACTAACTTCAGATTGTGGAGAAGGACACTCATGGCTGTAGGGTTAAGAAACTTCCTTGAAAACACAAAATGTCAGTAAGTGCCTGGTTATCTGATTGAAAAGTTATAATATCACCTCCTCCTCCAATCCTCACAATGACCATATCCTCTCTAGCTTTCCTCAACAAAGCTCTTCATAAATAGGTTTGCTTTTCAAAAGCTATTCTCTTCTAGGGGAGAATAGGAGAGATCTTATTTATTTTCCTCTCTTAGGCACTGTATTAGTGGCACTCTAGTAATTTTGGCTGGTGGTGGCTGTTGAAGGCTCTTGAGGCTGGCATGGTGCCACCTGGAAAGGCAGGTTGCCCTCAATATCCAGTAATTGCAGGTAGCCAAATACAGTGCAGTCCTTTGGAATTGCAACATTTGGCTGACCTTGTAAAGAGAACTGTTTTATGTATCCACTTTGGTTGCTATGCTGATACGCACCAAGGATCATGTGGAGCTGGCATTTTAGGGAACCAATAGAAAGACAGACAAGGACTAAAATAACGAGGGCATGGAGAATATTTCAATGGTCATCTCAGTGACAACTCATCTGATTACTGTTATCTTTAGTGTGGGTGTGTCCTGCTTTAAGATATACAAATTAACAACACAGATAAATGAAGGGGTGATTATCCACTTTGAAAAAGCATAATGAATTTATAGGTGGATCCACTATAAAATTCTTTTCATTGCATTCAAGATACAATTCATTATACACAACATTTAATAAGAGTATTTTCAAGATTACAACCATTGGGTTAAGAGCAGTTAACATATGTATGTTTTGAATAAATAGAATTCAGCAAAATGACTTCAGCAAGATCAGAACATTTTTATGCATCTGTACATTCAAGAAATATTCATTAAGTCCCTACTATGTGGATAAGGGTTGGGGATGGTATATGTACACAAAATGTTGAATGCAAAACACTGCTTTGTAAACTTGCACCTAAAGCACAATAAAAAAGAAATGTATATTCATTAAGGCCCTACTCTGTGCCTTGAGTAGAGCAAAAACTTGAATTACTATTGTGTGGTTTAAACCCACCTAGAGGTACCTTGGAAGAAAGGCCTGACAATCTCCTTTCAGTAACAGCCATGAAAACTCATGGAGCAGTTCTACTCTGTACACATAGGGTCATGAGTTGGAATTGACTTACTGGCAACTGTTTAGTTTTTTTATTTTAATGTATAATAAACCAAACCAAACTCACTGCCGTCGAGTCAGATCTGACTCATAGTGACCCCTCCTTGGGTTTCCAAGGCAGTATCACTACGGAAGTAGATTGCCCAACCTTCCTTCCAAGGAGTGGCTGGTGGGGTTGAACCGCCAGCCTTCTGGTTAGCAGTCAAAAGCCTTAGGCACTATGCCACCAGAACTCCCATTACACATATTGCTGTCATGCCGATTCAACTCACAGCAACTCTATAGTACAGAGCAGAACTGCCTCATGGGTTTACAAGGCTGTCATCTTTGTTTATGAAAGAAGACTGCCACATTTTTCTCCTGGAGAGCAATTGGTGGGTTGGTTCTGCCGACTTTTCAGTTAGCAGCTGAGCACTTAACCTCGGCACCATCAAGGCTCCTTGTAAGGCACTATGTTATATACTTTAACACACTGATTTGGTAAGTATGGGGTGAGTACTCAGATTCCGCATTTCTAACGTACTCCCAGGTGATATTGAGGCTGCTGTTTCCCAGACCAGCTTTATTGAACCAGGCAGGGACTAGGACAGAAACATGGAGACTCATGTCCCAGACACTACCATAGGATCAGTTTGGGGTAGATGCTCCTTCCAGCCACTTGCTGGTGCTTCTGGTAATGTCACTACCACCAGCACTAGCTACTCATGCTCTCAGCTGCCACTGCTGCTACCAGACACTGTATGTTGAATCACTGCAGCTGGAATGAATCCCTCTCTGCATAAATTGCTCTACTTTCTGGGACCTGAGTGTGACACCTGGTTGGCCAAGCTGTATAGCAGCATGTTGTTGTTGTTGTTGTTATGTGCCGTCGAGTCGGCCCCGACTCATAGCGACCCCTCCTTGGGTTTCCGAGGCAGTATCACTACGGAAGTAGGATTGCCCAACCTTCCTTCCGAGGAGTGGCTGATGGGTTTGAACCGCCAGCTGTCTGGTTAGCAGGCAAGTGTCTTAGCCACTATGCTACCCGCAGTCTATTCCTTGGAGAGCAGGCAGAGCTAGTATCTTTTCTTTTCAGCTTCTGTAGTGAAAGGCAGACCCTGCTTCATACCATGACTCACAGCATTAGCAATTCTCCAAACCAAAAAGAAGGTTCAGATATTGGGCAGCCAAAAAAAAAAAGAGAAAAGGGTAAAGGCCACTGACTGTGAGTATACATGTGAAAGATCCTCATTTAGTTATGGAACTTGTCTTTACATGATCCACACTGTACAGAGATAAGATTCCCAGGACGCTGGTCGGCCATGTAGTTTTAGCCTTGTGCTCACCACTCTTATCCTCATCTTCAAAGGGAAGAAATGGCCCTCCCATGTGCAGGCTATGCTTATATGGCTCCTTCCTTATTTGGAGTCCAAAACTCTGCACATTCCAATTTTCATTTGCATTATTTTATTTTTCATTTAACTGTAACTTTGTGTTATGTCAGGAAGTTTTTTTGTGGATTTAGTTTGCAAGGGTCAGTGAATCCCCCAGGTATTTAGTTCATCCTCGTGATGAGATTTACAGGACAATTTCTACAATATTAAAAAAAAAAAAAAAGGCAGTCTTACGCTGTTCTTAAGAAGAATGAGAAATGTCAAAGTGCATGCCTGCTTGTTGCCCTTTTAGGATCACTATCCCCATCCAAATTATAAGCTGGTTTTCATTAAAATGTGACATTTATCTTCTTAAAGTGAATTTGTTTTGCTGTGATAAAGATACGAAAATGTCACAATTTACTGCAAAAAAGTAAATATAGGGAAAGATAAATGGTAATTTTTAATGAAAACCATAATTTTGAGATAATGCCATTTTAAAATATATGATTCTCTAATAGAAACAATAAGGAGATCTGATGGTGCAGTGGCTGAGGCATTCAGCGACTAACCAAAAGGTTGGTGGTTCAAACCCATCAGTCACTCTGCAGAAGAAAGATGAGGCAGTCTGCTCTCGTAAAGATTTATAGCCTTGGAAACCCAGTGGGGGTCGCTATGAGTCAGAATTGACTGGATGGCAGTGAGTTTGGTTTTGAGAATAGAAACAATAAATTGGCATGAGAATTCAAATAAAATACATTTAACATCCTGTGAGGAGAATATATTGGACAAAGAAACTTATTGTCAAAATGCTGCAATATATACTTTTATTACCACATATGTTCTCCCATCACTATTCAGTAAAGGACAGGAATCATGTTGTTGGGTGCTGTGTAGTCAATTTCAATTCACATCGACCCCATGAGACAGAGCAGAACTGCCCCATAGAGTTTTCTTGGCTGTAATCTTTACTGAAGTGGATTGTCGGATCTTCCTCCCACGTAGATTCCAGGTGACTTTGAACTGCCAACTTTTTGATTAGAAGTGGAGCTCTTAGACATCAAGCCACTAGGGCTCCTTACACGAATCATAAGCCCAACATTTTTTGTCTAGGAAGTGAAGATCTGTAGGTTTAGACTTTGTTAACTTAGGTGGGGTATAGGGTACCCAGGACAATCAGAACTTGGTTGAAATTTTCCAATTTTTAATTAAATGTAGACACAGATCATCAATAGAGTCCAACTGCCAGACCAGTCTGAACAGACCACAGAGCAGACAAGAGAAGCATTGCTCTCTCTCTTTTTGTCCTTTCTCAGAGAAACAGGAGATAGTTAACCTAATTTAAAAATTAGCTACAGGTGACTTAAACTTTGACTTCTCAGATATAGCAAATCAGAAAGAGCAGGGGGCTGGCGTCTGAGGACTTGCATTGTAGTTCTGATTCTGACACCCTTTCCTCACCTGAACAGCGATTGGTTTGGAGCAAACAATCAGTGTTTTGCTCTTTTAATTTGTGCGATGCTAAGGGCAAAAATAATTGATTTTTACAATGTGCTCTGTTAAAATGAGAAAGGCAGGGTTGGGAAGGGGCTTTAATTAGAGATGGGAGAAAATGAAAAAACAAACAAGCAAACAAAAACCCTCAAAAGTCAGAAATAGCTGGAGGAAGATGAGAAATATGGAGCACGTTTTAAGAGAAGCCCTAGTCAAAATTAACTGCTGTTGCTTCTCCCGATTGGTGGGGTTGTGAAATGAGGGAGAATATTTGACACAGTCATTAGCTGATTCGTCATTGTTCTCAGAAGCTGTATTATCTGTTTCTCAAGGAATTTTATTCCGGATTAAATAGTCACAGCAACTCACAATAAGGTGAAATGATTTTCTGGTTATCAGTAGAGCAGCCAGAACTATCACTCTACAGATAAAGTGAAATCAAAGTCTCTACCTTTGATTTTTAAGATTCTCCTCTTGAATGAAGAACCAGCAATCACTACACTGACCTACGAAATACGGTTCAGAAATGAGGGCAGCGATAAGAATCAGGAACCAGACATGGTTCTAACTGAAGATGCTTGCCTTTTGTTTTTCTACATATTGGTCTACATACTGTGTCAAATATTCTCACCTTCCTCCAGCTATTTCTGACTTTTGAGGTTTTGGGTTTTTTTGTTTGTTTGTTTTTCATTTTCTCCCATCTCTAATTAAAGCCCTTCCCAATCTTGCCTTTCTCATTTTAACAGAGCACATTGTAAAAATACATTATTTTTACCCTTAGCATCACACAATTTAAAAGACCTTTTTCTTTTTTAATTGAACTATGAAGAGGAAAGAAGCAGAAAGAATTTTTTCCTGCTTTGACACTGAAGACAGTAGCACCATATAATACTTTTAAATGCCTACTATATGCTAGAGTCTTTCACATATATTATTTAATGTTCACCAAAATGCAGTAAGATTGATGCAATAACTCGCCCTGTTGGAATGAGAATATGGTGAATATTAGGTAATTTGTGAATTCCTCAAAGTCACATAGGAGTCAAACTCAGGCTTCCTTATGTCAAGTGAGCTATGTTGAGAGCATCTACTAAGTTTCTGGACTCATCCAGAAGGCAGCTTGGCTGTGAAAGGGGAATAGACTCACTAAACTGCAGGTCAAGGTACCAGCAAAGGCTGAATAACAATGTGCTTGAATTAATGTGCAACATATTGAATGTGTTTTCCTGTCTTTGGAAGAGTTAAGACTATGACTAAGTGGAAGCATTTTTTAAGATAATGAATTTTCCTACACACAAGAACTTGAAATGCTTAATTTTAACCGTCAAAATAAGAGGCATAATTTTAACATCCAATATTAACTCTGAATTAGCCTCTTTCCCCTACTTTTTGTAAGTGAATTTTGATCTAGTTAGTCCTTTTGGTTCTGCAATTCAGGTAATCTTCTCAATCTAATTTGTAAGTTTTTTCTTTTGATGATTGTGATATGAAGATAAATGACTAAACACATTGATATACTTGAGATAATAACTGTGAGAAAGAGACTTCTTTAAGGATGAGAAATCATGCCCATAAGTCATTTTCTTAGACATACAAAAACAGCATACATACCTATAATTTTCTATGAGCAAGTAAACCTTGAGTTGTTTGCTAAGAAGGAAAATCAGTTTAAAATATTTCTTCACATTCTAATACAGATTTAATTTCCATATAAGTTGTTTTACATATTATCAAGAAACTGAAGACTCATTTTTCTTATAAATCAAAGGCATCAAACATAGTGGTCAGAATTGAGCAGAATCAACACTGCCAAAATTTGCTTTCACAACTGTAAAATATTTCAGACCATAGACAAATATCAGGCCTATAATAAAGTGGTAATTACAAATAGCTTAAGGAGTTCTGGTGGCATAGTGGGTAAGGCATTTGGCTATTAACCAGAAGGTTGGTGGTTCAAACCTATTCTGCAGAAGGAAGATGAGGCAATCTACTTCTATAAAGATTTATAGCCTTGGAAACCCAATAGGTGAAAATAAAGAAGTTGCTGACAGTGAAGGACCCAACAAATTTATAATTGTGAAATACTGGAAACAAATCTTAATCATGGAGGGATTAGATAAAAATTATGGTATATCAGTACAATGGATATTATGTCATTAAGAAAGATGATGATGGATATCAGTGTATCTTAATCTTTTTACCTATTTCTACATCATTCCATGTATGCTTCACACTGTCACTGAAATGAGAATCCCTGATGTAGCACTCTGTTTATTGGCATGGGAAAAAGTGCAAACATAGTGCTGAATGGACATTATATAGAATTTTATCTATGTGTACATATTCACAGATGTCTTTGAGGGTATCGAGCAAAATATGAATGATGGTTCTTTTAAGAGAGTGGAGTTTTACATGATTTCTACCTTCTTATTTATCCTTTTCTTTACTATTAGAATTTTTCTAACAAGCATATTTATACTTGTAGAAAAGAATAAAGAAATAAAACATTTAAAACACAGAAAACGATAATTAGCAGTTGTAATTCACAATTGATTTAAAAACCTTGGAAACATTCTTTTTTCTCAACAGAATGTAACAATTTTTTTAAAGGCATCACAATTTGATGGTCTTGTGTTTAATCAATTTTTCTACCATTTATGACTTCTAAATAGAATCACCAAGATATGTAGATAAAAACCAAAATCTCAAATGCAACACAAACATCTCAAACTTTAGTCTAAATGCTATAAAATGCTTAGCTGTTTTCTATCATGTAAAAAAAGGTATGTAAATAATGAAGTTTTCATGTGCTGGGTAGACATGCTAGCATTATTGAGATGCAGTCTAGAAAGGTGAGGAGGAGGCAGCAAGGGCATTTGGCTTTACACCTGTCTTTTCAACTCCATTGGTATGCAACAGAAATAACAGTGTCAGTAACTTCTTTCAAATGCAAAGGACATTTAAATGTACAGGACATATCAGATGTATGTTTCAGACATCATGACAAAATTGAAACAACACTCCATTGTTAGAAATAGAAGATTATGCAATGTCTAAATATTCGTTTGGTACTCTAGAGGTAAGAGTTCAATGGTTAGCTTTCAGTTTAAGTATTCAGAAATTTGAGATGTGAGAGTTTAGTGTTACAAGGCTCAGCAGATAAATGGAATAAAAGAGAGAAGTAGATTTTAGATTGAATAGGAGCAGCTCCCCTCCCTGCAGACTTATTATTCTCCACAATGAATGAGTGTTGGCATTAGAAAGCTAAACTGCATCACACATTCGGAACATTAGGATTCAGTAAACAATCATGATTACAGTCACCAAGTGCCGAAAGTCTGCAGCATGAGTGCTCCCAGCCTCCTTTAAAATAGAGCAGCTGCTACATTAATGGATGAGAATCCAGGAAACTATCAAGGAACAAAAATGGTTCCGTTTCATTAGTTCTAAAAGATGCTGTCTTCAAAATGCCACTAATTTGATAATACCAGAGCATTTCTGAGGGAAGAGAGACAACAAGGATAATGTTATGTAAATAGTTACATTAGTATTTTCATCTCTTTTGACAGGAGCTGTTCTAGAAGCAATGTGACAGCAAGGAGGCGAGAGGAGAGTAAAGTAGCCTCTTCTGTCTGTAGATAATTGCACAGTGGGTTGACAGCTCTGGGCCAGAGGATGGAGAGTGAGCCCAGAGCAGGCTGGCTTCCTCCTAATAACTGTAATAGTAGCTCACATTCATTCAGTGTTTCTATGTCCCAGGCGCTTTGCTAGCTGCTTCACATGGATTATATCATTTAATTCTTGCCACCACCCTGCAGAGTAAGTACTGTTACCATTGTCATTTTACAGATAAGAAAATTGAAACTTAGAAAGTTAGATAGCTGCTCAAGGTCACACAGTAGGAGTGGGGCTGATGTTTGGATCTAGATACGTTGATGATTCCCTCAACCTAGATGTTTTATTGTTTCCAGATGCCTGCTAGGTGAGGAGGGCCTTATGGTATGAAACCTAAGTGGAACACTCATCCTCAATCAATGAGCTTTCTTGCTCATTGATTTGGAATCTTTTCTTGCTGGGTATTTGGAATCTTTTCTATTTTATGCCTTGAAAATTCTTTCCACCAGGCCAAATCAAGGTCTTTTCTTGTGCTGCTGTTTTTGAAATGTCCTCCCTCCACTGGCTTTTTTTCTCCCACAATTCTTAAAGCTGGTTTATACACACAACAATAAACTCAATCATACCCATGATCGTGAAGATGGTGCAAGACTGAGCAAAGTTTGGTTTTGTTATAAAGTCACCATGACTTGGAGCTGACTCAATAACAACTAAGAATAACAGTAATAACAGCTGATCTGCAGGAGGGTTAAATACACTCTTAATTGAAAACACCAAAAAGGAAAAGAAGGGCATGCTTAGCACTAAAATTTGGGTTTTGACTCTGTGTTCTTGTCTTACTCTGTCTAGTGACAGACATAATAAAAACCAAAATAAAAACCAATTGCCATGGAGTCAAATCCCCCTCATAGTGACCCTATGAGACACAGTTGTTATTTGTTGTTGTTATTTGCCGTCGAGTCGGCCCGACTCATAGCGACCCCTCCTTGGGTTTCCGAGGCAGTATCACTACGGAAGTAGGATTGCCCAACCTTCCTTCCGAGGAGTGGCTGGTGGGTTTGAACCGCCAGCCTTCTGGTTAGCAGTCAAGTGCTTTAGCCACTATGCTACCAGAGCTGTAGAGGTACCCAATTGTGTTCCCAAGGCTGTAAATCCTAAAGGAAGCAGACTATCACATATTTCTCCCCTCCTAGGGGCTGATGGCTTTAAACCACTGACTTTTTGGTTACCAGTCAAGTGCATAACCATTGCACCACTAGGGCTCCTTAGAATATGGCTCACCAAAACCAAACTCACTGCTGTCAAGTCGATTCCAACTCATAATATGGTGAGCAGTCATTAAATGTTCATGGAGATTTCAATCACTATTAGTACTCAACTGTTTCTTGGTTCAACTGTCTCTTTACACTAAGTCTGAAATGTGCTTAATGTGGCAAATAAATGGTAATACATTTTCAACACTCAGGCTTTATGATCTCCCCAAGCTTAGAGAAAGGTTGATGGGAGGTTTGTATGCAATTTTCTTGGTCCCATTGCCTTCTTGGAGGGGAAATAAAGAGATATTTTCACCTAATTGTTTCTCTTCCTAATTTTTGAAATAAAAGATTGAATTATTTACTTTCATTTTCTGAAGGAAGAATTCTTATTGAAGAAAATATTGACTGTTTACATTGTTCTTGGAAACTCTATCAGAATTGCTGAAATTCAACTGTAGAGAAAATTTCACAGGTTACCAAAACATCTTTAAAGTGATCACAATTGTTTTAAATTCATAATCAAAATCCATGCTAGCTCACTGAGATTTCAGATGAGAAATAATTCTAAAAATTTCTGCTGTTGAGCATGTCATAATCATGTTTAAAAATGATGATGAATATTTACTGATGCAGTGGTGAGCAATGAACCTCTTAAAACATTCATGTATGCCTGTTGGATTATGCAGAAAAATTTACCTATAGTTTGAATGGGTGAGCACAGTTGTGATTTATATTGTCAAAATAGAAAAAGTGACTAAAAATGTATGTCCTTCCATAGAGATACTGCCTCGGAAACCCAAGGAAGGGTCACCATGAGTCAGATCGACTGACAGCAGTGAGTTATGATTAGTTCAGGAAATAAACTTAAATCAATCAGTGGATGTTTTTTCCTTAGGCGTAGGCACATGACCTAGAAGTGTCCCAATCAGTTGGACTAAGGTGCCACAGTTGCATCTAGCACGAAGACGAAGTTGACAACTGGAGGGGAAAGCTGGACTCAGAGTAGAAGACATCCAGAGTTGACGCCCTTTTTTCACTGTGCCTGGAGCTTGCCCTGCTTCTGCTTCTCCTGTTATGTGAGACAATTCCAAAAAACCAAACCCACTGCCACTAACTCCATTCAAACTCATAGTGACCCCCATTGGGTTTCCAAGGTGATACATCTTTATGGGAATAGATTGCCTCATCTTCCTTCTGCAGGCCAGCTGGTGAGTTTGAACTACCTTAAGCACTGTGCCACCAGAGCTCATTTATGTGAGACAATAGATTTCCTCAATTTTTAAGCATAATTAAGTCAGATTTTCTGTACTTCCCATCCAAAATTATTGTAGTTGCTAGCATGGGCATATGCTGGTTGCCTTTCTAGCATCTATTTCTTTCTTTTACAGACAACAGTATCTGATTTTCTTTTGAGAACCCCTCTCCACCATCTCAACCATGTGGCTTCAGTGTGAGAGACATTCCCTTAGTTCCAGGTAGGGCTGTACCCTGGACACAGAGGGATTCAGACTTGGGTATCAGAAACATGAGAAAGAGTTGGCTGAAGCTTCTGAAAAGAACTTTCCTCTCTTTGCCATGGGAGCTACTAGTACCATTACTTCCCCTGGTTGATAGGTTACAGCCATTTGTTGCTATCTTTAAGGGAGCCAGCCTGAGAATGAAGTCAACACATGGAGTCATACAGAATCAAGATAATCTCAGAGTAACTGACACCGTAAACCTCTGGATCAAACTGTGCTTAAAGCTTACAACTTTGGACTTATAATTTACTTGACTCAAAAAGTGTCTCTTTTTCTTTAAGTCACTTTGTGTTGGGTTTTCTCTTGCCATTTACTAAAAGACTTCTAACTGATAAGAGTTTCTGTGAATTTGTTGAAGAGTAGGAATAAAGTTATGCTGGATAATAGGAAATAAAAACCAAACTCATTGCCATCGAGTGGGATCTGACTCATAGTGACCCCTCCTTTGGTTTCCGAGGTGGCATCACTACGGAAGTAGGTTGCCCAGTCTTCCTTCCGAGGAGCGGCTGGTGGGTTTGAACCGCCAGCCTTCTGGTTAGCAGTCAAGTGCCTTAGGCACTACCCCACCAGAGCTCCTAATAGGAAATAGCATGAGAAAAAAAAATAAAACACAAAGAGGATAAAATAAAAGAAGTGCTGAAGGGAAAGTTTGTCTAGAGAAGAGTATTCATTAGAAGAGCAGAGGAAAAAAGAAACTGCATAATTTGGCTCTGGTAAAGCCTCTAAATGTCCAGCTAGATAATCTGAACTTTTTCCTGTAGGCAGATGGTATATTAGACAGTTTTTGAACAAGAAAGTTGAATCAATTTGGGGTGAAATTTCAGAAAGTTAATGAACAGTGAAATGCAAGATGCACTGGGAGGAAAAAGATTGGAAGAAAAATGACTAATTGAAAGGGGTTGGAAGTCAGATCAAAGTTTGCTTCCTTGATGATTCTCAAGTCAATCAGCGATGTAGCTATAGATGATAATTTTTGGACTGGGATTCATTGCAGGCCTAGTCCTCTGAACTCATTCCATCCCACTTCCATCTTCAGGCCTTCTTTCATGTTCCTAGTACGTACCACACTCATTCTTCCCTAGAACTTTTGCATCGGCTGTGCCCTTTGTCTGAAATGCTTTTCCTTCCTGATCTTTGTGTGTCTGGCTACTTCTTGTTATTCAGTTCTTAGCTTGACTATGACATCTTTAAAGAGGATTTCCCTGACCAGTCAATCTAGAACAGTCATCTGTCCCTCTCTATCATGTTGCCCTATTTTAATTCTCTTTAGCATCAGCATCACTGATAATTTTCTTGTATAGCTTTTGGTTAATTTTGTAACTCCTCTTCTCCCCTACTTCAAAGCAAGTTTCATAAGCGTAAGGAGCTTGTCAGGCTTGTACACTGCTGAATCCTCACTACACAATGTATAAATGATTTACATATGAATTGGGCTATGAAGTTTTAAAATTTCTGAAATATTAAATCAACAACTAACTTTTCTAAAACTAGAAAAATGAAATAATTTAGTTAATCGAGAGATAAATGTAATATTTCAAAAATAAATTTCAATCACAAAATAGGCAAGAATGAAAGAACTAAAACATATATGTATGTACTTTTCTCAGTGTTCCAAAAAGGCAAGTGTTCTGGTTACCTAGTGCCTCTCTGACAAGAATATACCACAAATGGGATGGCCCTAACAAACAGGAGTTTATTCTCTTGCAGTTTGGAGGCTTTAAGTCCAAGTTCAAAGTGCCAGGCTCTAGGGGCTGGGTGAAAGCCCCTCAATTTTGGGGTCCAGCTCTGCCTCCTGCTCCCAGCCCACTGGAGCTAGAGGCATTTCTTCACTCAGACAGCTGCTGGCTGTTGAGGCTGACAAGCCCAAGGTTGACAAATAAAAAGGCACAGTCCTGATGTTACCAAACCATTTGGCAGGCCATTAATTTAAGTCCGTTGTAAGTCCCAAGGTTGGCAGAGCATGGCAGGCTGCTGAACAATGACACAGCTACATGCAGGGTCCAAGCATGCCATAAGCTAGAGACCATTCCCAAAGCTGCTTCTTATATATGGGAAGCAGACGACATACCCAAAGCAGCAACTCAGCTGCTTGTGGTAGATCCCACCATGGAATTGACTTCCAGTTGCATCATGGGGAATAACTACCACCAGCTACCCAGCCACTCAACCAGGCCCAGTCAAGCTGACACACAAACATAACTATTATAGCAAGGCTAATCTTCAAAACAACTCTCGTCTCTTGAAGCTCTTTTCATCAGAAATACCTAGGGCATAAAGAAAAACTCTGGGGAACTTCAGGGAAATATATTTAAGCTTGTCTGTTTCCATTTTCCCCAGTAGCAGTTCCATTTCAAGATCAGTGGTCCCTAAGTAGCTTACATCTCAGAAACAATTTGGAATTTGAAGCTTTCTCTGTTTTGCTGTAACTAGAATTGAGCTTCCCTGATTTGTTGCCTGGTAAGTAGAAACCCCTGTGTGATTTCCCCCCACCAAAGTGGGTTTGACCTCAACATTCTATTAGCAATTGTCTTCTTTTTCTTGAAATTTGTCACAGTGCATTGATCGGTCCATTATGAAAAATCTTTGTCGCTTAGAATGAAGACCAAACAAGCCTCAGCAAAGCAAATGAAGGCACACATTCTGTGATGCAGAGAACTTTCTAAGCCTGCCTTTTCCCATCTGTGTCCCAGGCTGCTATTATTTATAATGTACCATTGTGACTTGTTCTGAAATTACAATGAATGAGCTTTTGTTCCTGACTGATTTGGCTCCTTTGACTGAATTAGCTGCTAAGTTATTTAAGGTTATTTATGGAGGCCATGAGAAAAAATATCAGAGTGTTTGCTTGAAGAAATTGGCCAGTCTGGATGAGTTGGCCACTAAATTCAAATTGCAAATATGACAACAGCTCAAGAGAGAGACACATTCTCATTTACTGTCAATCAGGTTTGGCAATGAAACTTAAGGGATCAGTAAATATTTTTAATTTACTAAAATTTTTGTAATCAGTAACTGTTGGAACTATTTTGACATCTCTAAGTAACAGTTATTTTTTCCCCTTCTTCTCTTCCTTTTTCCCTCTTCCTTCCTTCCCTTTCTCTGTCCTTCACCACTCTTTCCTCTTCCTCCTCTATTTTATCATAATCATGAATAGTTTCATTACTTGTTATGGCATTTAATCAGTAGTGTCTTTTTAAAGTAAGAGTCTAGAGGGAATGAATGGATTTATATAATAGTTAACTAATTTTTATAACTATTTGTATTGTTTAAAATTTTGACCAGTACCATGCATTTCCAATTAGGTAATGTTTTATTTCCTGGGGAATATATGGTTCCATATAAATAGGTTGTAAAAATTGTAATGAGCAATTTTTAATTAACTAGGATGCAAACTGGAAATGTTAATATATCATAAAATAAATAGGTATACATTTATTATATGGCATGTCTGAATTTACATATCTTAGTAGAATTTGTGCATTCAATTGAGCAGTCATATTGGGAAGCTATTCACTTAGAACCATCTCTTTGGAATTAATTTGAGAGTATACAGCACATTCTTTTGAATATTAGATTTTCTTCCATTAAAGATTTGAATTTTGGAAACAGTCAAAAGTCAATTGTTTTTAAATCAGATTCGTAACGTAACTGACCAAGTTGTGTTGCAATATTGGAGGTTATAAAAGAAAGAAATACAAGAAGACAAGATTCTAAAGTGATTTGATTAATTTTCTTGCAATGTTTAGAGTATTTCTGAAATCACACTTTATAGTACAATAAGTATATTTGTTTCCTATCTGATTACTGTTTAATTTCTACTCTTTAAATGGAGCTGTTTTAGAGTCGAGTAAACATTTGGCTTACTACTTGTTTGGAGCTGTGAGCCCCTTCCATCACAGCAGTACAGAGAAAAGGGTGTCTATAGGTATCCCAGTGCACAACCAAAGGCGTCTCATCTCTCATCCCTGCATAACAGATTTATGCAACAGCAAGTAAAAGAATACAAAACAAAGTTTCAGTCCTATGTCCCTGAAGGGGGAAAAACAATCTGTCCTTCAAATATGCATCTCTGAGTGCTTTATTATGAATATTTACAATTTTATTGGGCACCAAGATTGATCACTGGTGAAACAAAGAAATAATGGATGGTGATGATAAAAAAAGACAAAAGACTGTACTTGAATGAGGATAGGACACCACCTAATTTGCTCCTGGCTGATGGTTTTATCAAGGAGTTCTGGTGGCATAGTGAGTAAGGCATTTGGCAGGAGCCCTGTTAACTGAAAGGTGGACAGTTTGAACCCACCAGCCAGTCTGGGAGAAAAGACTTGGTGATCTCCTGTAAAGATTGCAGCCTATGACACCCTCTAGGACAGTTCTACTCTGTTGTATAGTTACTATGAGTTGGAAGGGACTAGATGGCACACAACAATGTCTTTGTCAGCTCCCTGGAGTCATTTATTCAACAGATCTATTGAGCATCTACTAGGTGTCAGGCACAGTTATAAGGGGCTGAGGCTCTAGTCCTCACCTGGTAGCAAGGACAGATAATAAATATATACATATAACATATATAGCTATGGGAGTCTTGGTGGCACAATGGTTAAAATTGAAAAGTTGTTGGTTTGAACTATTAGCAGCTCTGTAGGAGTTAAGACCTTGCAATCTGCTCCCTTAAAGATAGGGTTGCTATGATTTGGAATTGACTCAACGGCAAACAACAACAAATCTCTGTCTCTATCTCTATCTCTGCCTACCTCTATCTCTATCTCTACCTATATATCCCTAGTGGCACAGTGGTTAAACTCGTAGCTGCTAACCACAAGGTTGGGCGTTCAAACACACTCAGCATAAGAGAAAGAAAGACCTGATGCTCTCCATCCATAAAGAATAAGCCTAGAAAATCCTATGGGGCAGTCTACTGTGTCACATGGGGTCACTAGGAGTTGAAAATCAACTTGATGATGCACAATAAAATATATACTATAGAAATTCCTGGGCCGTGCAAATGGTTAAGCAAGCAATCAGTCAATCACTCGATCACTAACCAACAAGGTGATGGTTTGGACCCACCCAGAGAGCTTCAGAAGACAGACCTGATGACCTCCTTCAGAGAAATCAGCCACTAAAAACCCCATGGATCCCAGCTCTACTCTGACACAAAGGGGGTTGCCATGAGTCGGAATCAACATGATGTTGACAAGTTTGGAGAGTCCTTTCTGTCATTCAGTTCTCAAGTGGAACCTGGCCTTTTCTATGAAGTCTCCTTCTCTTCTTAATGGGCTACATTATTTCTTTCTAACCTACATCTTTGACCTGAAGGATTCACTAATGGGTACGCTGTTTCTTTTTTTTTTTTTTCATGATACTTTTTCATTGTCTGAAATGATCTTGCTCATTTATTTATTATCTGTCTCCTTCATCCTTTTACTCTGTCCTCCATCTTGAAAGCAAGTTATAAAAGCAGGAAGTTGACCTTGTTCAACACTGGAATTCCAGTCTCTATAAAATATCCTGGTATGTAGTAGACACTCAATAAATGTTAACTGAATTAATGAGTAATACATATACTGAGATTTATTATTATTATATATATATATATATATATATATATATATATATATATATATACATGTATATTAAAATCTATTATATATTGATATAAGGAGCTCTGTTGGCATAGTGGGTAAAGCATTTGGCTGCTAACCAGAAGGTCAATGGTTTAAACCAACCAGCTCGCTTCACAAGAGGAAGATAAGGCAATCTACCTTTATAAAGCCTTGGAAACCCAATGGAGTTTGCTATGAGTTGGAATCAACTCAGTGGCACAGCATTTGATTTGGTTTTGTATATGAAAACCAAACTCACTGCCATGGAGTCAGATCTGACTCATAGTGACCCCTTTTGGGTATCACTACGGAAATAGATTGCCCAATCTTCCTTCCGAGGAGTGCCTGGTTTTGAATATACTATTATAAAATACATTTTTAACATTAAAATGTATATAAAATATTTGATATGTATCAAAATTGTCACAAGATCTTTGTCCCCTATCTTGAGGAAATCTCCAAGGTGCTCCTTAGATATCTGTGAGTTTCTGAGGCCTAGTCTTTTAATGGATTTCTGTCTGACTGACTCTTCTGTCTTACACACACTTTATCTTCTGTGGCGAGTGGCTTCAATTTGCTTTGCACCAACCCAGGTGGGGACACTTGGCCCCCTCCCTTGATTTCCCACTCAAGCCACTCATCTTGTGTGTTTGTGAGTAAAGCAGACTTTACTAAAGATTTGCAGCAATAGAATGGTTCACATCACAAGGAAACAGAAAACCTGAAATTGACTACTAGTTGCTGAACTTCTTCATCAAATTCCGTTCCTCACCCTTGGGAATTCCATCTCTGGACCCCTTTCTCCTAAGGCTCTCACGCTCTTTTCAGCTTTCTTCTCCATTCTCTTTACTCCCTTTCCTCTTTTCTCTTCTCTCCTTTTCCCAAAGTCCTATTCATTTCTTAAGCAGAAATTTATCACTTTTATTATTTTCTCATGATATCCCAACCTTGTCCCCAGTCTCACCCCAATCAGCTTGGTATCTTATTTTACTACACTAAGATGGTTCTATCTCTTAGTATAACTCTGTGCCAGATGTTAAAATTATTTTTTTATTTTATTACTTTTTAGATAATTAGGTCATTTAATTTCACAATAACAACTCTAGAGTATAGATCTTATTATTATCTCCATTAGATGAGGAAAATGAAAATGATTAGAGATTTCAAGTAATTTTCCTGGGGACAGACATCAAGTGAAAATATTAAGACTTGAACCAAAATACTGAGCTTATAATATGAACAATGTGTCTTATATATCTATATAAAAATATATATGTATATTTGTATTATCTATATAATACATACATATTTAAAATATGTATATGTAAACACACACACACACATATATATAATCAATGAACTATCAAAATGTGTACATAAGTTATATCATAATGTAAATTGAACTCATCTAAATATTTGCTCTTTTTGTGCTTACAAAGCCTTAAGTTAGAACAACCCCTTCAGGTAATTTTAAGGAACATGGAAATATACAGTTAGTATCCTCATGCCAACACTGAGGGGATGAGATACCTTCGAGGAATATGGACTCTGCAATTAGACATACCTAAGCTCAAGTATGTGTCTGTTCCTGGCATGGTTTAGGTTAACTTGGATAAGACTCCTAACCCTTCTGAGCCTCAGTTTCTGCATCTGTAAAATAGGAGTAATAGTGGTACCTATCTCATGGTAGGAAACCCTAGTGGTGCAATGGTTAAGACCTTGGCTGCTGACCAGAAGGTTTATGGTTGGAACCCACCAGCCACTCTGCAGGAGAAAGATGTGGCAGTCTGCTTACATAAAAATTTATAGCCTTGGAAACCCTATGGGGAAGTTCTACTCAGATGTATAGAGTCATTGTGAGTCAGAATTAACTTGATGGCAATAAGTATCTCATGATATTATTGAAAAAATTAAATAAGATAGTTCTGATAAGTTGCTGTAAATTATTCAAATGGCACTTTATACATATAACATGGCCAACCTTAGCTAGGAGTTCTGTGAAATGAAAAAAAAGTGAAAAACCTTGTTCAGTGTTGACAATAATATATTTTTAAGAGGAATAAATGAAAACCAAAGTCAGCATATTTATTATGCAGATTTTGGGGAAAAAAATTAACTGCCCTGTCTCTAAGTTATCATCTTCTTATATGAGCTCCTTCTTATAGGAGCTCTGGTACTGTAGTGCCTAAGGCACTCGACTGCTAACCAGAAGGCTGGCGGCTCAAACCCACCAGCCACTCCTCGGAAGGAAGATAGGGCAATCTACTTTCGTAGTGATACTGCCTCGGAAACCCAAGGAGGGGTCGCTATGAGTGGGGCCGACTTGATGGCACATAACAACAACAACAACATATGAGCTACAGCTCTGAAACATCCCATGACCCTCAATTGCAGTCAGACCGATTTGCCTATGACACAAGTGACATCTCAGAATAGAAATCTCATTTGTAAGAGAATATGCTTTGTTACTTAGAGATTGAGGTCACCAGGATATTGTCCTCTGGCATTCTTTCACACTGAATAAAGTATTGGCTGTTTTAGTAGCAAATCCTAATTTATTATTTATGTTTTCATAGGCAAACCAAGATAATACTCCACAGTATTCACAATACTTTTGAAAGGTTGTTGTTGTTACTGTTAGGTGCTGTTGAGTTGGAGCGACCCAGTAACAAAAGGAAGCACTGCCAAGTCCTGTGCCAGCCCCCCAATCCTTCCTACAACTCAGCCCATAGTTCCAGTCACCGTGTCAATCCACCTCCTTGAGGGCCTTCTCCTTTTCACTGACCCTCAACTTTTCCAAGCATGATATCCTTCTCTAAGGAATGGTCTCTCCTGACAACGTGACCAAAGTAGGTGAGATAAAGTCTGGCCATTCTTGCTTCCAAGCAGCGTTCCAGCTGCACTTCCTCCAGGACAGATTTGTTCCTTCTGGCAGTCCATGGTACTTTCAGTATTCTTTGTCAACACCACAACTTAAAAGCATCAACTCTTCTTTGGTCTTTCTTGTTCATTGTCCAGCTTTCACATGCCTATGAGGCTATTCAAATACTGTGGTTTGGGTTAGGCATACCTTAGTCTTCAGAGGACTTCTTTGCTCTTCAACACTTTAAAGAAGTCTTTTGCAGCAGATTTGCCAGTGCAGTACGTCATCTGACTTCTTGACTGCTGCTTCTATTGGTGTTGATTGTGCAATCAAGTAATATGAGATCTTTGACAACTTTAATCTTTTCTTCATTTATCATGATGCTGCTTTTTGGTCCAGTTACAAGGATTTTTGTTTTCTTTATGTTGAGGCATAATCCATACTGTAGACTGTGGTCTTTAATTTTCATCAGTAAGTGCTTCAAGTCATCTTCACTTTCAGCAAGCAAGGTTATGTCATCTGCATATTGCAGGTTGTAAATGAGTCTTCCTCCGATCTTGATGCTGTATTCCTCTTTGTATAGTCCAGCTTCTTGGATTATTTGCTCAGCATACAAATTGAACGAGTATGGTGAAAGGATACAACCCTGATGCACACCCTTCGTGATTTTAAATCATGCAGTATAGCCTTGGTCTGTTTGAACAACAGCCTCCTAATCTATGTACATTTTCCTCATGAGTACAATTAAGTGTTCTGGAATTCCCATTCTTTACAATGTTATCCATTATTTGGTATGATGCACACAATTGAATGCTTTTGCATGGTCAAAGAAACACAAGTAAACATCTTTCTGGTAGTTGTTGCTTTCAACCAACATCCATCTGACATCAGCAATGATATCCCTCATTCCACATTCTCTTCTGAATCCAGCTTGCATTTCTGGAAATTCCCTATCAATATACTGCTGCAACCATTTTTGAATTATCTTCAGCAAAATTTTATTTAATGATATTGTTTGATAATTTCCACATTCTGTTAGATCACTTTTCTTTGGAATGGGTACAAATATGGATCTTTTCCAGTCAGTTGGCCAGGAAGCTGTCTTCCAAATCTCTTGGCATAGCTGAATGAGCACCTCCAGCGCAGCATCCATTTGTTGAAACATCTCAATGTGTATACCATCAATTCCTGGAGGCTTCTTTTTTGCCAATTCCTTCAGTGAAGCTTTGACTTCTTTCTCAGTACCATTAGTTCTTGATCATATGCCACCTCCTCAAATCGACCAATTCTTTTTGGTACAGTGACTCTGGGAATTCCTTCCATCTTCTTTTGATCTTCCCAATATCATTCAATATTTTGCCTATGGAATCTTTCAATACTGCAACTCGAGGCTTGAATTTTTCCTTCAGTTCTTTCAGCTTGAGAAATTCCAAGCATGTTCTTCCCTTTCAGTTTTCTAACTCCAGGTCTTTGCACATCATGATAATAATTGACTTTGCCTACTTGAGCTGCTCTTTGAAGCCTCTGTTCAGCTTTTTTATCTTGTCATTTCTTCCATTTGCTTTAACTACTCTCTGTTCAAGAGCAAGTTTCAGAGTCTCTTCTGACATGAGTTTTGGTCTTTTCTGTCTTTTTAATATTTTTTGCTTTCTTCATGGATGATGTTCTTGATGTCATCCCACAATTTGCCTGGTTTTTGGTCATTGGCATTCAATGCATCAAATCTGTTCTTGAGATGATCTCTAAATTCAGATGGGATATAATCAAGGTCACATTTTGGCTTTTATGGACTTGTTTCAATTGTCTTCAACTTCACCTTGAACTTGCTTATGAGTAATTGATGGTCTCTTCCACAGTTATCTCCCAGCCTTGTTTTGGCTGAAGATACTGAGCTTCTCCATTGTCTCTTTCCACAGATGTAGTCAATCTGATTCCTGTGTATTCCATCTGGCAAGATCCATGTGTATAGCTACCATTTATGTTGTTGAAAAATATGCAATGCAAATATGCAATGAATAAGTCATTGGTCTTGTAAAATATCATGTGATCTCTAGTATCATTTCTATCACCAAGGCCATATTTTCCAACTACTGTTGATTCTTCTTTGTTTCCAACTTTTGCATTCCAATCACCAGTAATAATAAATGCATCTTGATTGCATGTTTGGTCAACTGTTCAGACTGCAGAAATTGGTAAAAATCTTCAATTTCCTTGTCTTTGGCTTTGGTGGTTGGTGCATAAATTTGAACAATAGTAGTATTCACTGTTCTTCCTTGTAAGTATATGGATATTATCCTGTCACTGACAGCATTGTACTTCAGGATAGATGATAGCAGCTGTTCTTCTCATTTTGAGTCATACCACATCAGCAAATGGAGGTTCTGAAAGCTTTACTCCATCCATGTCATTAAAGTCTACTCTACTTTGAGGAAGCAGCTCTTTCCCAGTTGTATTTTGAGTGACTTCTGACCTGAGGGGCTCATCTTCTGGTACTATATCAGACAATATTTGGGCTATTGACAATCAGAGCTATTGGTAAACTTTTCCAGTGATATATCAGACAGTGTTTCACTGCTATTCATAAGGTTTTCACTGGCCAGTACTTTGAGAAGTTGATGGCCCCTTCCTTCTTCAGAGTCTGTCTTAGTCTGGAAGTTCCTCTGAAACATGTCCACCCTGGGTGACCTTACTGGTATTTGAAATACTGGTGGCATAGCCTCTAGCCTCACAGCAACATGCAAGCCACCACAGTATGACAAACTCACATACGAGTGGTGGTATGAAGGAATAGGTAAGAAATTTGTGACTTTAAATTAATCCTTCTTGCATTAAAAACTATAAAAATATGCATCATGGAATCACTATACATTTTACTTTTTAGTAAAATATCCTATACTGGATGCAAATATTTTTAAATCTTCACTTCCTGTGAAATGTAAGAAATACATGGGTGTGGTACAGTGAACCTTTTAGTTGTAGTCCTCCATTTTGTGATATATTATAAATGTATTTTAAATGCTAGGCTCTATGCCTGTTGTTTTGGTCCCATTTTGGAGTGAGTTGTCACATTGTGGTTTAGACTGGATGAGAATGGGATATATCTTGAGTCACTGCCTTACTAGAGGGTGACTCAAGTCATGACCCTTTGTTTCCTTGGGTGTGTGGTCTGCATCCAGTATATTTGAATTCTCTGGTAAAGTTCTGCCTTAGGCTCTGGATCCTTCATCTGATTCATTATCATCTGACCTCCAGTTCTTGGGCCTTGAGCCAGCAACTTATCATCTGTGTGATTTACCAGCTTCTGCAGCCTTGTGAGTCAGAAACCTATCATCTGACTTGCCAATTTGGGTTCATTGCCCCCTGTAACCACATGAGTGAGGAGAATCCTCCGTATTGATGCCTGGTCCATAGATCTGGTGCTTGCTAGCCTCAACAACTGCATGAGCCATTTCCTTGGCAGTCTGTAACCTCTGTGAGACCTTATAGTAAATTATGGAACCCTAAGATGGGAGGGAGACTGCTGAGGGAAGTAGGAGTTATTGATATTAGAGATGATGGAGTGGTACAGAAGTTTGGAAAAGTTAGACATTTGGAACATCTTTAACCCCTGCTTCATAGGGGCTCGACTTGTGCTGACCATTCTAAAAGAAATCATTTGAGCAATGGGAAATGATTTGAAAGTAGAAAAGTGAGAATTGAGTGTAAAAGAATCAACTGAAAAATTCAGATTTATCTAGAATATTAACTCATTTAAATCCAATCACCAAAATCTTGAAGATTTTTATGTTAATGAGTAAGAAGGTAGGTAATCACTGGATTATCTTGTTGTTGTTATGTGCCATCGATTATCTACAAGCCTAAAATTGACCATTACTTAAAACCAGGAGTTAGCAAAAAGGACTGATGAATGTCTCTTGACTTTTCCTGTCCATACTGAGGACCAGGTGCCAATGAGCGGTGAAGAGAAGTGAAATTATAGAGGCTGGAGACTTAACCCTGAGCACTGCAGTGGTGATTACATTTTTAATTTGGCAAATGGGAAAGTGTGTGCTAATAAGTGCTTCATAAATCGGAAAGGCTTAGTGATTCCTGTTACTATTATTTACATCTTGTTATTTTGAGCTGTTCTTTATTTCTGAAAGCAGATTAAAAAGAAAAACCTAAAAATGGTTGCTGTGGAGCCAATTCCAACTCATGGTGACCAGACTCGATGTGTGTTAGATTAGAACTGTGTTGATAGGGTATTTAATGGCTAATTCTTCAGAAGTTGATTGCTAGGCCTTTCTTCTAAGGTGCCTCTCAGCAGACTCAAACCTCCAACCCTTCATTTAGCAGCCCACCATGTTACTTGTTTGCACTGCCCAGAGATTAAAAAGAAGGTGGCTTAAACTCCAGTGAGAGTGAGCAAGAAGAAGATTGAGCAGGGATTTTAAAAAATAGTGCTAATAAAAACATGATGATGGTTGTTCAAACAATACTATGAGTTAATGGTAGTTGGAGCCTCAGAAACATATTCTTTGAAAAGTCTTAAAAATTTGAGTTTTTCTGGAGTGATTTAACTGCAGACTTTGCTGAAAGAGAGAGGGCACCTTTTAAAGGTACAATGGTATTCGTGTGCCTCAAATTGTCCAGCTCAGCCAGAATCAAGACATTTTCTTAGAACAATAAAATATTAGAACAAATGAAGCACCATTGTGCATATTTTATAGAAGAATGAATAGTTTATTTGTAAAGACTTTTTCAAAACCTGAATCATCAGAATAATGATGTTCAGAAAACGCTCTGAGGCAGTCAGCTGTGGTCTCTGCACCAAGTAAGATGATAAAAACTGGCAGATATTTTAAAGCTCTGGCTCATCATATACAATGAAGAAGCTACCCTGCACACGTACAATTATGAAGTGATATAAACAACTGTCCTGCACATTGAAGATGTTAACATCATCCCTGGCCTCTACCCACTAGATGACAGTAGCACCCCTCCCCCAGTTGTGACAACCAATAATGACTCCAGACATTGTCAAATGTCCCTGTGGAACAAAACTACTCCTGTTTGAGAAACACTGTTATAGTACAGATGATAAAACATGTAAGCATGTACAAAAATTATATAAAACGTAACACATGAAAATTGACAAGAAATACAGGTAAATGCTCTGGACATTCAGAGAAAGGAAAGATTCCTTTCAGCTGAAGACTTCCTGGAAAAGGAGACATTTACATTAGCCTGGGAAGGACGGCTAGGATTTAGAAATCCAATGAAGATGAAAAGCTTATTCCACACAGAGAGAACAGCAGATAACAGGAAGGGAAGCACAGAGGCATGTGACATGTCTTGAATCAAATGGAGTAGTTACCAGCTTTGTAGGAAATCATGTCAGACAGGATATTAAATCAGATCCTGGAAGGTCACTTACCTTTAATTAAGGAAGATTTATTCTATAGGTGATGGGAGCATACCATTGTGTTTCAGTTCTGATTGGGACAACCCCTATACATAAATTGTGAGTCAAACCAATCAGAGAAGAGAGAGACTGGAGGTGGGGGTAGAATATTAAAATTTGGATGGAAGGATTGGCATGGACAGAAGTGGTCTAGGAGACTGTGTGTACAGTACTAGCAGAATCTGGACCATGGAAAAATTCCAAAGATAAACTGAACAAGGCTAGGAGTGAAAAAGAGAGGAATGAAATATGACCAAGATGGTTGGAACTTATTGTTGTTAGTTGCCATCAAATTGCTTCTGACTTATAGTGACCCTATGAACAACATAATAAAATACTGCTCAGTCTTGCACCATCCTCACAATCTTTTCTACTTTTGAGCCCATCATTGTAGCTACTGTGTCAATCCATCTCACTGAAGGTCTTCCTCTTTTCCACTGACCCTCTACTTTTCCAAGCATGATACGCTTCTCCAGGAACTGACCCCTTCTGACAACATGACCAAACTATGTAAGACAAAGTCTGGCCTTCTCACTTCTAAGAAACATTCCAGCTGTACTTCTTTCAAGACAGATTCGTTCTGGTAATCTATGATATTTTCAATATTCTTCTCCAACACCACAATTCAAATACCTCAATTTGTCTTCAGTCTTCCTTATTCACTATCCAATTTTCAGATACATATGAGGCTATTGAAAATGCTATAACTAGGGGCAGGCACACTTTCGTCTTCCAGTGACATCTTTGCTCTTTAACACTTTAAAGAGGTCTTTTGCAGTAGATTTGCCCAGTGCAGTACTTTATTTGATTTCTTGACTGCTACCCTGGAAGGAAGATTGGGCAATCTACTTCCATAGTGATCCCTCCTTGGGTTGCTGAGGTGGTATCACTATAGAAGTAGATTGCCCCATCTTCCTTCTGAGGAGTGGCTGGTGGGTTTGAACTGCCAGCCTTCTGGTTAGCGGTCAAGTGCCTTAGGCATTACACTACCAGAGCTCCTGGTGTTAGAAATAGTTAAATGTTGGAAATTGAACAGAGTTAAGATTAGAGGGAAGATAAATTCACTTGGGTCATTCTCACCTTGAGAGGCCACCAGAATACTTGAATGAATATATTCAAGAGAGAATTGGAAAACTCATGTCTGGGGTTTGAGCAGGAGACCAGGACAGGAGGAGGATTTTTGGAATTATGTGCTCTCATGGCTTTTCTCTCTCTCTCTCTCTCTCTCTCTCACTGCTTCTTAATACCCATCCTTTCCTAGCTTCTCTTCTTTCTACCATCAAAATCTGTTGTTGACACTTTTTACTTCTCTCTAAATGCATTGCTCTTCTTTGAGTGATGAAGATAATAAAAGTAATAATAAAAGCGGCTGACATTTATTAAATGCCTACTATATTTCAGGGAGCTCTGGTGACATAGTGCCTAAGGCATTTGGCTTCTAACCAGGAGACTGGAGGTTCAAACCCACCAGCCACTCCTCGGAAGGAAGATTGAACAATTTATACATATAGGTGCTGCATTACATACTTTATTCATATTGCCTCTTTCATTTAATCCTTAATGTAGCAACAATACTGAAAAAAAAAAACAAACCCACTTCCGTCGAGTCGGACCCGATTCATAGCGATCCCTCCTTGGGTTTCCGAGGGGGTATCACTATGGAAGTAAATTGCCCAATCTTCCTTCTGAGGAGTGGCTGGTGAGTTTGAACCACCAGCCTTCTGGCTGGCAGTCAAATGCCTTAGGTTTTATGCCACCTGAGCTCCTGTAGCAACAATGTTGTTGTTGTTGTTATTTGCCGTCGAGTCGGCCCCGACTCATAGCGACCCCTCCTTGGGTTTCCGAGGCAGTATCACTACGGAAGTAGGATTGCCCAACCTTCCTAGCAACAATATAAGGTAAAAATTATTACTTATTACTTCCATTTTCAGAAAAGAAAACAGAGGCTCAAAGAAATTAAACTTATTGCCATGACCCTCAGCTGGTAAGTGACATAGACAAAATTCACATATATCTTTGTGATATTAAAGATTTTTCTTTTTCGTTTGCAATAAAACTCCAAACCAAACTCACTGCCATCGAGTCGACTCTGACTCATAGTGACCCCCACTGGGTTTCCAAGGCTGTAAACCTTTACAGGAGCAGACTGCATCATCTTTCTTCTGTGGAGTGGCTAGTGGGTTTGAACCACTCACCTTCTAGTTAACAGCCAAATGCCTTAACCACTATACCACTGGAGCTCCTTTCCATTACAATAGGGTGGGCAGATTACAGTCCTCAGGCCAGATATGCATCTACATCTCTTTTTCTATATCCCATGAGCTAGGAATAGTTTTTACATTTTTAAATGGTTGAAAGAAAATCAAAAGAAGAATATTTTGTGACCTGGGAAAATTATATGAAATTTAAATTTCAGTGTCCCTAAATACATTTTATTGGAACACAGACATGCTTACTCATTTGTGTATTGTCTATCACTACTTTTGCCTTACAATGAAAGAGTTGAATGGTTAGGAAAAAGACTGTATGGCCCACTAAAGCCAAGAATGTTCGCTATCTGGCTATGTGCAGAAAAAAATTTCCAACCCCTGCACTGCAGTATGTTGCTTTAGGATACGTCACCTAGTCGTATGGCTTCAACTAACACCTCTGTGCACAAACTCTCATGTTGGGCTAAAAAAGAAGAGAGGGGAGTAACTGCCCCCAACCACTCCAAGTTTCAATAGTCCTACTGATAATGTCCCAACAACTGAGATAGAGAACACATTATCCCTGTTAAAAACGTGACAGAACATTTGGAAACGGGTAATGGTGATTGTTGTATAGCACAAGGAACATAATTAGTGCCACTGAGTAGTACATGTAAAAATTGTTGAAACTGAAAATATGTTTAATGTATATTTGACCATACCAAAAAAAAAAAAAAAAGACAGATTATGAAACACGAGAGTAAATGAAGTCACCTACAATAATTGTGAAACACAATTCACCAGTGTGTCTATTTTTTTATAAAGTAGTAAAACTAACACAGATTTTGTTATATGATGCAAAATAAAAAAATAAAAAACCTATGATTACTGAGAAGAGAAATACCATTTCAATGAAGTTAGACGAAGTTAACTGATTCTTGAATACTCCCACACCAGCATAGTACTACTAGTTACATGGTAGGCACAGAATAGAAGCTCAATACATATTTCTTGAATAAATGAATGAATGAATGCGGAAGGGTGTGTCTAAACCATATAATAATCAGCATAAGAGAGGAGAATTTTTAGTGAGTGAAACTCTATGCCAGATGCCTTCATTTTCTAAGAAATGCAGGCTGGAGATCAACTGAAGGAGCATGTTAGTGAGGAGGGAGGCCAAGCAGGAGGTAATCATAAACTCCAGTGTTCCAACAAGAACATTAGTATTTCAGAGTTTCTGAAGCTTGCTTCCCAAGTGCGGAACCTGCCTCTGAGTACTGCTCCTAATTTTCTTTTTTTCTCTCATTCTCCTTCCACTGAAGACATTTGTTCACAATTTTCAGTAAGTGAGATGACTGGATGGAATGCATATTCCAAAGGCACACTTCAAAAACTGCCTCTTCTCAAGCTTTGGATTGCTCTTAAGCCAATTTAGAGCCTGATACATTGTATTTGCTTTAGAGATGGACCATAAGTATTCATTGATATTGTTGCTATTTTAGGCACCCTGTTGGCACAGTGGTTAAAAACTTGGCTGCTAACTGACAGGTCAATGATTCAAACCTACCAGCTGCTACCTGGAAGAAACATGTAGCAGTCTGCTTCTGTAAAGATTCCCAGCCTTGGAAACCCTATAGGGCAATTCTACTCTGATCTATTAGATTGCTATGAGGCAGAATTGACTTGAAGGCAATGCATCGGTTTGGTTGTTATTTCATTATTTTAAAGCATAATAATCTAGTTGCCATCTAGTCAACTCCAACTCTGACTCATGGCAATCCCATAGATGTCATAGTAGAACTGTGCTCCATAGAGTTTTCAATGACTGATTTTTTGGTAGTAGCTCACCAGGTCTTTCTTCCAAGGCCCCTCTGGGTAGACTTGAAGTACCAACCCATTGCTTAGCAGCCAAGCACATTAGCTGTTTGCACCACCCAGAGATATTTCATTGTTGTTGTTGTTGTTAGGAGCTGTCGAGTCGGCTCTGAGTCAGCAACCCTATGAATTACAGAAGGAAATGTTGCTGAGGCCTGTATCATCCTCACAATAGTGGGCATGTTTGAGCCCATTGTTGTAGCCACTGTTGAGTTCATCTTTCAGGATTATATCAGACAATGTTTCACAGCTATCCACAATGTTTTCACTGGCTAATTTTATTTTTTTTCTGGAAGTAGTTCATCCTTAGCTAATTTTCTGCCTATTTTAATAACTAAAATGTTCTAATACATTTATTTTTTCATTTATTTCCTTACACAAAGTTCATCTATTTGCAGAATTCACTTAAACAATAATAAAGAAAAAAGACATACTCAGTTTTTTAAGATATTGCTGTATACTTAAAAGATAGGTTGCCCAGACCACCCACGTGAAGCAGCACAGCCTGGACTCTTTACCACATGAGCATCTTGACAAAGTTTCCTCTAAGACAAAGATATTCCTTCTTGCTAATCTATTGTCTTTATCTCCCATGCCACTTCCCTTTATAATTTCTCTTTCCTATTTTCCTTATCTTCTTAATACAGGGACAATGTCACTTATGTTTGTATCCTGCACATGATTGTTGCTTATGTAGTTGCTCAGTAAATCCTTGATAAATGCTTTTGCCCTTTCCTTTTGTTCTCTTTCATCCTTCTTCTTGCTCACACTTTTCCTTTTTGTTCCGAGGGACTAGGAGCTCTGGTAGCATAGTGGGTAGGGTACTTGGCTGCTAACCAGAAGGCTAGTAGTTCAAACCTACAAGCTGCTCTGCAGGAGGAAGATGAGGCAATCTATTTCCAAAAGATATACAGCCTTAGAAACCAAATGGGGTCACTATGAATTGAAATCAACTCAATGGCAGGAGACTAAGTCACAACCCTAAGAAGTCTTGGTGGCACAATGGTTCAATTCTCAGCTTCCGATGGAAAGGTTGGTGGTTGAATCTACCAGCCACTAAAGGAGAGAAATGATTTGACAACCATCCCCTTTAAATATTATAGCCTAGGAAATTCTATAAGGAGCTCTGGTGGTATAGTGCCTCAGGCATTTGGCTGCTAACTAGAAGGTTGCTGGTTCAAACTAATAGCCACTCCATGGAAGGAAGACTGGACAGTCTACTTCTGTAAAGATTTACTGCCTCGGAAACCCATAGAGCGTCACTATGAGTCAGAATTGACTAGATGGCTGTGAGGTTTTTTTTTTTTTTTTGGAAACCCTGTGGGATAGTTGTACTCTGTCATATAGTGTTGATGTGAATCTGAATCAACTTGACAATATACAACAACAACAACAATACAACAAGTCACAGCCGTAGACTCTTACTATGGTTCTACATTACAAGAAAACTTTGTCCTAGTCATTGTATTGCGTTAGTGTCATCATTTTTGGTCACACCAGTCTCCTGTCTTGTGATATTCAAATTTCTTAGCTTCTATCCCTAAATCAACATTTCCTAGTAAGTAAGTGACCGTGGAATGCAGTAAGAGATGTTTAATTTAATTTGAAAAAGAATCCATGGTCAAATTAGTTTGAGAAATATCTGGTTGAAACATTTAAACCAAGTCTTTGGGGTGGGGTTTTCAAAGCCTTTAATATGCTGATGAACAATGAGAATCATCAAGATCAGGAATAGAATGTAGTGCTTTTCAAATGTTTGACCAAAGACCCTGTCCCCCTCCCCCCTCCTCAGAACTTCTCAAGATAACACGTTTTGCAAAATGTTCCCCTACAATTTGGAAAACATTCATTGGAAGGTATTCTTCACTTAGGATACAGGCATTTTCTAGAACAGGTTCATCCTCTTCAGACAAAAAGGATTGACTGAGATTGAAATAGAAATTCCAGAAAGGAGCTAATACTTATTCAGGATTCACTCCATCACAGACACTATGCTAGGGATTTTGACAACATTAACGATAATAATAACCACAGAAATATGTGGTTTATCTCATTTAATCCTCCCATTAACACCATAATGTAGCTTTTATTCTGTTTTATGGATGGGGAAACAGTGGATCAGTTGCTTAATTTAGCCATGGTCAACCAGCTGGTAAATGGCAGTCCTAGAATTCTAGCCATGTTTGAAATCAAAGCCAGGGCATTTTCCATTTTAACTGGCTGCTTGAGCAATTGTGACAACCATCAACCAACCTATCACATGTGTCATAGTAAAAAATAGGCCCAAACATAATTAATAAAAAAAAGTCTTAAGGGTTATGGGATATGGTTGTACAGACTATACCATGCACCATGTGAGAGAAGCCATGTGAGAAGCACCCTACACTAGTGTGTGTTCAACATGCATAGCCATAGATGGAAGCCCTGGAGCAGAGATGAGGAAAGGTACCCAGTTAACACAGTACTTTGACTTTTCAGATGCAAATGTAACTTTTTCATCAAGAACTGAGGGCAGAATAGTAAATGGTTTTAGAAAATTAATATGTTTTGTAAGAAAATGCAGGATGAAGAGGCAGCGGCAGGGATCCAGGTAAGGGGTGGGAACCCAGGCCATGCTCCACAAGTGGCAAGGCAGAAAAATGGGGAAAAGGAGAGAAAAGGCCAGGGGGAGCAGGACAGAATGAGGATGTGGCATCAGGGATCCAGGTAAGGGGAGGTTGGAGAGGTTTTGAACAGCTAAGGCAGGCAAACATGTCTGTCAGTTTGTCCTACTGTGGACAAACTGTGGTGGTGTGCTGCTGTGGGGGATGAGGGTTTGCCACCGGTGTTTCAAACCCAGCTGGTTGTACACGGTGCACAGGTTTCAGTGTGGCTTGCAGACTGAGACAGACTAGGAAGAAGGAAGAGGCCATCCACTTTTCAAAGAATTGGCCAGGGAAAACCTTATGAATAGCAGAGAAACATTGTCTGATACATTATTGCGCAATTTTATAAATAGCCTGGAAATATTGTCCAATACAGAGCAGGAGAATGAGCCACTTATGTTGGAAGGCTCTCAAAATACAACTGAGAAAGAGCTGCATCATCAGCGTAAAACCAGCCTTACTGATATGGATAAGGTAAAGCTTTCCAGACCTCAATTTGCTGATGTGGCACCACTCAAATTGAGGAGAAATAGCTGCAAACATTAATTAATAATTGGAATACAGAATGTACAAAATATGAATCTAGGAAAATTGGAAGCTGTCAAAAATGAAATGGAACCTGATTGATACCCTAGGCATTAGTGAGCTGAAATGGACTGGTTTGGGGCCATTTTGAATCAGAGAACCATATGTTCTACTATGCCAGGAATGATAAATTGAGGAGGAATGGCATGGCATTCATCATCACAAAGGATGTTTCAAGATCTGTTCTGAAGTATAATGCTGTCAGTGATAGGATAATATCCATATACCTACAAGGAAGACAAGTTAATACCACCATTATTCAAATTTATGCACCAACCGCCAAAGCCAAAGATGAGAAAATTACAGATTTTATCAGCTTCTGCAGTCTGAAATTGACTGAATGTGCAATCAGGGTGTGTTAATTATCACTGGTGATCAGAATGCAAAAGTTGGAAACAGAAGAATCACTAGTAGTTGGAAAATTTGGCCTTGGTGAAAGAAATAATGCTGGAAATTGCATGATAGAATTTTGCAAGACCAACAACTTATTCATTGCAAATACCTTTTTTCAACAACACAAATGGTGGCTATACATGTGGACTTCACCAGATGGAACACACAGGAATCAGATTGACTATATCTGTGGCAAGAGGCAATGGAAAAGCTCAATATCTTCAGCTAAAA
>NW_006922329.1:899507-900306 GCF_000298275.1 Orycteropus afer afer
TTGGCTCAAGGCAAAGAATACCAGAAAGATGTTTACTTGTGTTTTATTGACTATGCAAAGGCATTTGATTTTGTGGATCATAACTAATTGTGGATTAACATTGAGAAGAATGGGAATTCCAGAACACTTAATTGTACTCATGAGGAACCTGTATATAGACCAGGAGGTTGTTGTTCAAACAGAATAAGGGGACACTGCATGATTTAAAATTAAGAAGGGGGTGCATCAGGGTTGTATCCTTTCTAGATACTTATTCAATATATATGCTGAGCAAATAATCTGAGAAGCTGGACTATATGGAAAACAACATAGCATCAAGATTAGAGGAAGAATCATTAACAACCTGCAATACGTTGATGACACAAGTTTGCTTGCTGAAAGTGAGGATGACTTGAGGCACTTACTGATGAAGATTTAAGAATACAGTCTGCAATATGGATTACATCTCAATATAAAGAAAACAAAATCCTCACAACTGGACCTATAAGCAGCATCACAATAAAGGGAGAAAAATTTGAAGTTATCAAAGACTTCACATTGCTTGGTTCTACAATCGATATCAATGGAAACAGCAGTCGGGACATCAAATGACGTATAGCACTGGGAAAGCTGGCTGCAAGGGACCTCTTTGAAGTGCTGAGGAGCAAGGATGTCTCCTTGAGGACTACGGTATGCCTGATCCAAGCCATGGTATTTTCAATCACCTTGTATGCATGTGAGAACTGGACAATGAATAAGGAAGACCGAAGAAGAGTTGATGCTTTTGAGTTGTGGTGCTGGTGAAGAATGCTGAAAGTAC
>NW_006922329.1:901281-904062 GCF_000298275.1 Orycteropus afer afer
AGAGAGAGAGACAGAGAGAGAAATTTATCTTAGGAAAATGGCTCACACATTTACAGAAGCTGGCAAGTCCCAAGTTCTTGGATCAAATATCAAGCTGAAGGCTTTTCCTGACTCATACAGCTGTAGGTTGGCAGGCAGTATATTGGCTGTTGACTCTGATGAATGATGAATCCAAGATCACCAGGCTGAATAGCTGATTGTTCACTCACAGACAATTGTAGGCAGCACAACAGGATCCAGATCCACAGAAGAGTGTCTCATTTTCCCAGGACGTCCATAAATATATTGGAAGCAGGCCATACCCCTAGGAAAACTCCCTTTCAATGAATTGGCTGCTCAAAACATATACATCCGATCTCATCATGGGAATAACCCCCATCACAACTGCTTAAACCACTCAGAATTGTGGTCCAGTCAAGCTGACACACAACTCCAACTATCACAGTACCATATCTTTGAATTATCTTTGAAGAATACTGAAAATACCATGGACTGCCAGAAGAAAATCAAATCTGTCCTGGAAGAAGTACATCCAGAATGATCCTTGGAAGCAAGAATGGTCAGACTTCTCACCTACTTTGGTCATGTTGTCAGAAGGGACCATTCCCTGGAGAAGGATATCATGCTTGGTAAAGTAGAGGTTCAGGAAAAGAGAAAGACCCTCAATGAGACGATTAACACAGTGGCTGCAATCATTTATAGTAAAGATTGTGAAGATGATGCCTGACCGGGCAGTGTTTTGTTCTGTTATGCATGGGGCCACTATGAATCGAAGTGGACTCAATGGCACCTAACAACAACATATCTGAATTTCAATTTATCCATGTAAAATGGGAGATAACATAGTACCTGTCTCATAGGCTGTTTTTGAGGATTCAGTAAAATGAAACTTGTGAAGCTCTTAGCACAGAGTCTAGAAGATGTGTCTAAAAATTTGAATTGTCATCATTACTCTGTATGCTTAGAAATGGTATGCCACTTCCTGCAAGACTCAGTTATTACCTGATTCCTGGATTCCTATGGTAAGCTCCCTTGCACCAGGGTGACTGAATCACATTTAAATGCTTCCTGTTCCCTTCAATTGTGCATTTGACTGTTCGGATGCTCCTAAGAGAGTAGCTGGATTATTCCATTCTCCCTCTCAATACGTCCTCCCAGTGACTTAGGATATTGAAATCCCAGCTTACTTTTACACAGAGCTAACTCATATTCTGATTATTTTCTTGGTACCTGAGACATGATAGATGATAAGTGTGGTGTACTGACTGGGCAACCAGGGACCTACCAATATCCCAGCATTAAAAAGTGTCTTTTATGGAAACAGCAGTCAATATATCAAATAACATGTTGCATTGGGTGAATCTGCAGCAAAAGATCTCTTTAAAAAAAGCAAATATGTCACTTTGATGACTGAGGTAAGCCTGACCCAAGCCATGGTCTTTTCAATTGCTTCATATGCGTACAAAAGCTAGAGAATGAAAAATGAAAACAAGAAGAATTGATGCATTTGAATTGTAGCATTGGTGAAGAATATTCAATATACTGTAGATTGCCAGAAGAATGAACAAATCAGTTTTAGAAGAAATACAACCAGAATACTTTGTTGTTGTTATGTGCCGTCGAGTTGGACCCGACTCATAGCGACCCCTCCTTGGGTTTCCGAGGCAGTATCACTACGGAAGTAGGATTGCCCAAGAGCCCTAGAAATGACAAACACTGGTAAAAAATAAAGGAAAAAGAGGGAAGGGGGAGTGAATCCATAAATGTTAGGAACATGATCATTATGAAATTGATTATTTGCCAGACTCTTGGTTTATCTGGAAGAGTCTTGCCAATGTTGAACTTTATACATGATTCTAATATTTGTTTCTCGTGCTCTGGTGGTGCAGTGGTTAAGGCATTGGGCTACTAACCAAAAAGTTGGTGGTTTGAAACGACCAGCTGCTCCATGAGATAAAGATGAGGCAGTCTGCTTCCATAAAGATTTACAGCCTTAGAAACCATATGGGGCAGTTCTACTTCTGTTCTATAGGATCATTATTAGTTGGACTTGACTCAATGACAATAGAATTGGCTTTGAAATATCTGTTTCTAATGCATTTTCACATAGCAAGGAAGCAGAGGCAGGGATCCAGGTAAGGCTGGGGACCCAGGCCATGCCCCTCCCAAGCAGTGGGAGAGAGGCAGGGATCAATGTAAAGGGAGGGTGGGGAGGGTGGAGAGGTTTGGAACAGTTAAGGAAGACAAACTTGTCTGTCAGTTTGTCCTACTGTGGTGGCGTGTTGCTGTGAGGGTTGAGGCTGTGCCACTGGTATCTCAAACCCAGTAGGGTTACACATGATGCACAGGTTTCAACAGCTTAAATTGAGACAGACTAGAAAGAAGGAGGAGGCCATCCACTTCTCAAAGTATTGGCCAGGGAAAACCTTATAAATGTCAGCACCATGTGCTCCCTTATTCACTCTTGGAGGAAGAGAGCATTTCTCCTTTATCTTTGGAATCCATGTTCTTCTCTTTCATTTTTTTTGACCAATTTAAGTCATCAATAATTGTTAATGGGAAAATGTTAGATGGTGGCTGGTTGAAGACTGAGTTCTTGAACCATCACTGATCAACAAATTACCATGATTGACTAAGACCAATCAGGGGACTTCCTAATTGTATTGCAGTTATCCAGTGAACAAGGCATGGGATGAATATTGGAGAATCAGATGCTATAGGGTGAAAGAGATTAAATCATTCTGTCAATTATCAGTGGAGTACCTGTCTTAGGCTTGGTTA
>NW_006922329.1:904162-918864 GCF_000298275.1 Orycteropus afer afer
AGAGAGAGAGACAGAGAGAGAAATTTATCTTAGGAAAATGGCTCACACATTTACAGAAGCTGGCAAGTCCCAAGTTCTTGGATCAAATATCAAGCTGAAGGCTTTTCCTGACTCATACAGCTGTAGGTTGGCAGGCAGTATATTGGCTGTTGACTCTGATGAATGATGAATCCAAGATCACCAGGCTGAATAGCTGATTGTTCACTCACAGACAATTGTAGGCAGCACAACAGGATCCAGATCCACAGAAGAGTGTCTCATTTTCCCAGGACGTCCATAAATATATTGGAAGCAGGCCATACCCCTAGGAAAACTCCCTTTCAATGAATTGGCTGCTCAAAACATATACATCCGATCTCATCATGGGAATAACCCCCATCACAACTGCTTAAACCACTCAGAATTGTGGTCCAGTCAAGCTGACACACAACTCCAACTATCACAGTACCATATCTTTGAATTATCTTTGAAGAATACTGAAAATACCATGGACTGCCAGAAGAAAATCAAATCTGTCCTGGAAGAAGTACATCCAGAATGATCCTTGGAAGCAAGAATGGTCAGACTTCTCACCTACTTTGGTCATGTTGTCAGAAGGGACCATTCCCTGGAGAAGGATATCATGCTTGGTAAAGTAGAGGTTCAGGAAAAGAGAAAGACCCTCAATGAGACGATTAACACAGTGGCTGCAATCATTTATAGTAAAGATTGTGAAGATGATGCCTGACCGGGCAGTGTTTTGTTCTGTTATGCATGGGGCCACTATGAATCGAAGTGGACTCAATGGCACCTAACAACAACATATCTGAATTTCAATTTATCCATGTAAAATGGGAGATAACATAGTACCTGTCTCATAGGCTGTTTTTGAGGATTCAGTAAAATGAAACTTGTGAAGCTCTTAGCACAGAGTCTAGAAGATGTGTCTAAAAATTTGAATTGTCATCATTACTCTGTATGCTTAGAAATGGTATGCCACTTCCTGCAAGACTCAGTTATTACCTGATTCCTGGATTCCTATGGTAAGCTCCCTTGCACCAGGGTGACTGAATCACATTTAAATGCTTCCTGTTCCCTTCAATTGTGCATTTGACTGTTCGGATGCTCCTAAGAGAGTAGCTGGATTATTCCATTCTCCCTCTCAATACGTCCTCCCAGTGACTTAGGATATTGAAATCCCAGCTTACTTTTACACAGAGCTAACTCATATTCTGATTATTTTCTTGGTACCTGAGACATGATAGATGATAAGTGTGGTGTACTGACTGGGCAACCAGGGACCTACCAATATCCCAGCATTAAAAAGTGTCTTTTATGGAAACAGCAGTCAATATATCAAATAACATGTTGCATTGGGTGAATCTGCAGCAAAAGATCTCTTTAAAAAAAGCAAATATGTCACTTTGATGACTGAGGTAAGCCTGACCCAAGCCATGGTCTTTTCAATTGCTTCATATGCGTACAAAAGCTAGAGAATGAAAAATGAAAACAAGAAGAATTGATGCATTTGAATTGTAGCATTGGTGAAGAATATTCAATATACTGTAGATTGCCAGAAGAATGAACAAATCAGTTTTAGAAGAAATACAACCAGAATACTTTGTTGTTGTTATGTGCCGTCGAGTTGGACCCGACTCATAGCGACCCCTCCTTGGGTTTCCGAGGCAGTATCACTATGAAAGTAGATTGCCCCATCTTCCTTCTGAGGAGTGGGTGATGGGTTTGAACTGCCAGCCTTCTGGTTAGCAGTCAAGTGCCTCAGGCACTACGGTACCAGATCTCCCAGAATACTCTTTAGAAGCGAGGATAGCAAGACTTCAGGTCACTTTGGATATGTCCTGAGGAAGGAACAATCACTAGAAAAGGACATCAGGTTTGGTAAAGTAGAAAGTCAGTGAAAATGAGAGAAACTTTAATGAGATTGATTAACACAACAGCCACAGCAATGGACTCAAACACACTAACAGTTAAGAAGATGCCACAGGCCTGGGCAACAGTTCATTATGTTACACATGAGGTCCTCATGAGTTGGAGCTGACTTGATGGCAAGTAGCAATAATAACAACATGATTCTTATTGTTAAGATGCCTACTATTGAGAATTCAATATTTGTATTTGACACCTGTTCTTAAGCTAAACCTGCTTTATTAATAGCCTCACCAATTACTGAATTACTCAGAGTCTCCTTTCTTCTTAGAGCTAATGTAATTAAATATGACACATTCTCAGATGTTTTCTAATTCCTATGGCATTTTAGCCCTTCTGGAATAGGGCTCTAACTCTTCTAGCATTTCACTGTTATCCAGAAATGTTAAACAAATCCTATTTCATTTCTTCCTTTTATTTTCTTTGATAGCATGAGCAGTTTTTTTTTTCCCCCCAGTCTACCTAGCTGTATTCTGAAAAACGTAATGGACTGTGGAGTTTGAAGTTCTCATGTGTTAGTATCAGATCTTTTCCTTGAAAGATGTAATGGACTGTGAAGTTTGTGAAGTTCTCATGTGTTAGTATCAAATCTGTTCCTTCTCTTTCTTGGTCATTGCTATGGAAGCCTCCAAGAGCTGCACAACCTGCGTCCCTTTAGAGAAAGTAGACTGTCCTGGGGACGATGAGCAGTTTACGACAATGGCTCTTGTCTTGGCTATTCCAGCCAATCCAAGAGGAAGCTGATGGCTTGTCTGTTGTGAAAGACTCAGAGACTCAGAGGCTAGAGTGGCAGTTTCAAGCTGGTATATAGACAGGAGTAAAGGCTACAAACAGACGCTCACTGGAAATAGAAGTAAATATTTTCATTTTCAAAACAGCAGATGCAGCGCCAGGCCCCTAACGGCAGTGTGTCATGTTACAGGGGGAGAAGTTGGAGTTCGGAGGCTGGCTTGGGTGTCACCTGAGGAGAGGATCAGTGTGCTCCACAAGGCACCATTTGGGGGCAGGCCCTGTCCCCTGCCAGGTCAGTAGCAAAGATGGGCACTGCTGATGGGCATTACTGGCTGCAGGGTGCAGCCTTTGGATTCAGGGAGAGAGACTGTATCCAAAGGTGGGGACTTGCTTTTGGTCACTGGTTATTGCCAGAAATGGCACCAGACAGACACTGTATTAAAGGTTGACACATACTGCTTGTTCAGGTAATAGATGTTGCTGTTAGCTGCCATTGAGTTGTCTCTTTAATTTTATGTACGACAGAATGAAACGTTTCCTGGTTCAGTGTTATTTTCACAATTGCAGGCATGTTTGAGTCCCTCACTGTTCCTACTGTGTCACTCCATCTCACTTACAATGTCCCTCACCACAGGGTCTCTACTTCACCCAATATGATGTCTGCTTTCAGAGACTGATCCTTTCCAATGATGCATCCACAGCAAACGAATCAGACAACATTCTCTCATGATCTATAAGGTTTCCACTGGCTAATTTTTAGAGGTACATAGCCAGGTCTTTCTTCCAACTCTGTCTTAGTTGGAAAGCACTTCTAAAACTTGTCCTTTGTAAGTAACCCTTTTGGTATTTGAAATACCAGGGGCATAGCTTCTAGCACCATAGCAACTTGCAAGTAACCACAGTACAACAAAGTGACAGAATGAGTGGTGGAGCTGACAGATACTGAATTATTAGTGACCCAGAGGGAGAAGACATTGCTATTCATCTTGACATATTGGTGCTATTTTCCTTTGTCTTGTTTCTCTAGTGCTGCTAGAAATACCACAAATGCATGGCTTTAACAAACAGGAATTTATTATCTTACAGTTTAGGAGACTAGAAGTCTAAATTCAGTGTGCCAGCTCTAGGGGCTGGGTGAAGGCCATTCAGTCTTGGGCTACAGCTCTGCCTCTTACTCCAGGCCCACTGGAGCTGGAGGCATCTCGTAACGCAGGCAGCTGCTGGCTGCCAAGGCTGATGAACTCAAGGTTGACAGGTAAAATAGCACAGTCTCAAGATCAACAAGCAACACTCCAGGCCCTTGGTTCAAGTCCAGGTACTAGAGATGAAGACTCAGCCAAATGCAGGATCCAAACGTACCAGTAAAGCTAGAAATCTTCCTCAAACCTTCCCCATATATACTGGAAGCAGGCCAAACCCCAAAGGCAACCACTTAGCTGCTCACAGCTAATTCCACCACGGAGGTGATTACAAACTCGTCACAGGGAATAACTGCATCCAGCTGCCAAGCACTCAAAAACAAGGCCCATCCAAGGTGACACACAACCTTATCTATCACATCCTTCCTTTATATTGACTTGTATGCATCTGCCCTCAGAAAAGGAGATGGCATTGTCTAGGAAAATCACAGCTGTGTTAGTTGATAAAAACAAAAAAGAGGGAGTGCAGTACAGTTGGTGTAGGTGTGTGTGTGCATGTATGTGTGTCTCTGTGTGCACATGTGGGATACATGTCTCCAAAGAGGGCTGCATAGATACACACTTGGGAGGGAAAGAACAAGGACCCTTTACTTGGCTTTTTTGAAGCTGGTTTAATGGAGCTTCTCTCTGCAAGCTGATTAGAATCTATAAACATTTCTGTACTTTGGTCCTTGGGGTTTCTGGTCCTGGTCTTTGCTCACAGGATTTTGCTGCTTTTCTCACTCTCTCCTAATTGTGCACAACCTATCGTCTGCATAAATGTGCAGTAAAGCAGAGCTTCTGTGACTGTCTGCCCTCCAGCCACTGCAGGAGTTAGAAGCCCTCTGGAGAAAGTGAAAAGATTAAACGGATAAGCCTCTAAAGTTGTAAGCATCTGGGGCTTCTGGGAGCAAAGCTTGATTTACATTGGAGTTTTACTGGAATCTTTTCCCATAGACATATTTAGGATGCTGTTGGAGGCTTCCACTGCCCTCTTCATTCACAATATAGCTATTTCAGAAAGTTAATTAACCTGACTGTGATATTTCTCTTCTTCAGAGATAGAGAGAGACCTGGAATATGCTTTTTTTTTTTTTTTATGTGAGTAGGAAGGAGGAGAAGGAGAAGTCCATACTTGGATGACATTGAATTTCTGCTAAGGGTGAAGGAGAAATTCAGGAAAAGATGAAGGTGATGGTTAAATAACATGATGAACATCATCAGTGCCACTTAATTAAATGGGAAGATTGTTAAAATGGCAAATGTTTTGTTAAATATATATTTACCACAATAAAAGAAATGAACCAGGGAAATGGGGAAGACAAAGCCTCAGTCTTTTTCATTTTGGTAGGCTCACTTTTTCTTCCACTCACTTGATAATTAGTAATTTACCTCTCCTCTTTTTTAATCTATTAATATGTGTATTTATTAGCTTCTTCAAGTATGTTAAGTCCCAAACGATTGGAGTAGACTGTAAATGCGATGAGAATTTTAGAAGGACATTATTTTCCTTATTGTCATCTGGGGCCAAATCCTGCTTCCACCAACTCTAGCTGTGTGGCCTTGGATAAATCATTTACCCTTTGTAAGCCTCAGTTAGTTCATCTCTAAAAGGGGGGAAATAACATAAACCCCTCAGGAGTGTTGGGAATCCTGTGGTGGTGCAAATGGTTAAATGCCTGACTGCTGGCTGAAAGGTTGGGATTCAAACCCACCCAGAGATGCCTCAGGACGGCCTGGCAATCTGCTTTGGAAAGGTCACAGCCTTGAAAACCCTACTTAGCAGTTCCACTCTGAACACACGAGGTTTGCCGTGAATCGGAAGCCGCTAGACAGTAATAACAACATAATGATTGCTCTAAAAGAGCTGCTAAATTTTTAAATACATGGCAATTGTATTTATGCCTTCATGCTGTAAGCAGACATCTGAGTGAAATCTCACAGGCTCTGGCTGAGGGGCTATTACATTTGTTTTTTAGGCTTTTCAATGATAGCTGGTGCAATGGATGTGAGGCGATAGTATCCCTTGCTTTCCACCCCCTCCATTCTTTAATCATCAAACAGATATGAGGCTAAGGATAAGATACATAGTGGACCCTGGGCTTTACCTCATGATACCACCCAGATCCTGGGCAGTTCCTGATAAGGGCAGAGTTGTGGGGGAGGGGCTGTATTCTCCATTAGGAAAAAATACTCATCGAAATCAAGGAGACCAGCACCAATCTCTCCTTACGTGGAGAGGGGGCAATGGAAGAGAAGGACTGCACAAAGATTCCTCAGTCTTATTTATAACGTGTCATCATGCTATATTTCTTTTCCTTAATTTAGTAGGAAACCTTTCCATCTCAACTCTATCCAGTGCTGATGTCCAAGGAATGGGGCCTGTGAGGACACACATTTCAAATGCTGATACACCTATGAGTAAAATTTTCCATTCCTGTGTTTTCAAACTTCTCTAAAACTTGCCACCAACCTCGTGTTCAGGGCTGGGCCTGGTGCCTAACAGCTCCATGGGAAGATTTCTTTTTGCCTTTAACAAGTTTTCTTCCAGTGGGTTCAGGAAATAGTTCATTGCTTTCACACAGGCCTGCATGCAGTTCCCTGTTTACCACGGGAAGCCCACGACAGCAGCAGGTGGGCAGCCAGGGAGCTTTTGAAAGCTGATTCTGTCTGGGCTTTACATATTGCTCCTCTTAAAGCTACTGTGGAAAAGAAAGCCACATTGGAGGCTCTTACAACCCTGCAGTTAGTTTCAAAAATGTATCAGCCTGTGAAATTGTATCCAGGCTGTGAGGTTTTTTTCTCAGCTCAGCCCAGCCTCTGAGCAACCACAGAACTCATGCCTGGGCCCTCCCTGGTTCTGTGGTTGTTTGCTGGGTTCAGGAGGAGTTTACTGGGGCCTGGTTTATTAGCATTCACCTAGGGACTCACACTGAGAGGGCAGAAGGGCCATTTAGTATCAAAATCACCACACAACTCCCATTAGGTGTTTAAGGTAATCTCTAAATGAAAATGAATTTACAGGGGGAGACGTGAGGATCCAAGGACAGGACCAAAAGAAGGTATTTATACATCATTAAACTAGGTTCTTAGAAACAAACAGCACCATCCATAAGGTGTGTGTTCATGTGTCTGTGTGCTCACACACAGAGAATTAAGTGAATTGCTTGAGAATAGCATAATTATATTACATTGTGTTTTTGTGTTAGTGTTAAGTTGTTAAATGCCAATATTATACCATAACTTTTGTAAATCTAATTTAGTATTCTTCTTTTTCTAAAAATAATAATAGTATAATATGCTTGGAACTTCAGAAATTGTGAGGTCTGATCTCTCTTTACTCTTAAAAGACCTGCATATATGCACCAAAAATTACAATGAACTTTACTTTTGCTAGCTATAAGCCAAAAACAAAAAGAAAAAGATAAAGAAAAGGGAGATATTTATGAAAATAATAATTAATAGAAATTGGGACTGTTATGGAAAGTCTGGAAGGTAGATTATTATAAGTATAGATTTGGAAAATCCTTTGAGAAGGGCAGCCCAGTCTATGGCACCTAGTAAGAATTCTAATCATCCCTTCTCTCAACATGGGCAGTTTATCCTGGTCTCTTTAAAATGATGTAATTTTAAATTACTTTGTCCACTCCTCATTTTAGAATACCTACTATGCATCGGACACAATGGATGTAAGAACAACTTGTACATTGTTCACTTCTATTAAATGTTAATTACAATTACTCAGAGTTTAGTACTGGGCCACACCTAATGATGTACCTATGTGTGGGGTGCTAATCTTTGCCTGCCTGGCATAGCTGAAAACCTCAGAGACCAGACCTAGAGGTAACTAGAAATCTGTGAAGAGTTAATCTCCTGAGCTCAACCTAACCAAACTGCTTACTGGGAGGGCCATTTAAAAACAACTCTCTGAGATGAGAACCAGTGTGTTTGCCCTCTAAGTGCACCGGACTGAGCATTTGTCTCTGATGGGTGTTTCAGAAGTATTTAAAATGGCCTGAATTCCTACATGGGAGGCAGAACCCAGCACCCTCTATGGGGACTGTTTGTTGTGGTTGCAGTTGCCAACGCTGTTTCTCTAACTTTAAAAAACATGTCAGTAGATGATGATACCATTCCCACATTCTGTGTGTCCTAAAGAAACAGACCTCCCTGGCAGTGAACAGGCTTGAAAGCAAGTATATGTTTGTGTGTGTGTGTGTGTGTGTGTGTATTGGGAGGAGTGAAGAGGGGGTGTGATACTACCACTCTGAGAGAGAGAGTCCTGCTTCACTACTGTGGTAGTTAAGTTTGTGTGTCAACTTGGCTGGGCCTGGTTGAGTGGCTGGGCAGCTGTGGTAGTTATTCCCCATGATAAGATTGGTAATTAACTCCCTGGTGTAATGTATTGGAGCAGCTGAGTAGCTGCTTTAGGGATGTGGTCTACTTCCCATATATAAGAAGCAGCTTTGGGAATGGTCTCTAGCTTATGGCATGCTTGAAACCTGCACATAGCTGTGTCGTTGTTCAGCAGCCTGCTATGCTCTGCTGACCATGGGACTTAAACGGACTTGAATTAATGGCCTGCCATGTGGTTTGGTAACATCGGGACTGTGACATTTTATATGTTGATCTTGGGCTTGTCAGCCTCAGCAGCCAGCAGCTGTCTGAGTGAAGAGATGTCTCTAGCTTCAGTGGGCCGGGAGCAGGAGGCAGAGCTGAAGCCCAAGGTTGAGGGGCTTTCACCCAGCCCTTAGAGCCTGGCACTTTGAACTCAGACTTCTAGCCTCCTGAACTATAAGAGAATAAACTGTTCAAGCCATCCCATTTGTGGCATATTGTTGTCAGAGCAGCACTAAGTAACCAGAACAACTACTTTCCAGAGAGGAGGTAAAATACTCCCTAAGGAAAAAATTGTTGATAGATGTCCTTGAATTGGCCCCCAATTCATTGTGACCCCTGACTCATGGGGCCCCCAGATTCATAGGGCCACCAGGCACCATGGGATAGAACCATTGTGATCCATAACATTTTCATTGGCTGATTTTTTGGAAATAGATTGCCAGGCCTTTCCTCCTAATCTGCCTTAGTCTGGAAGCTCTGCTGAAATGTGTTCAACATTGTAGCAGTAGACAGGCTTCCACTGACAGACAGGGGGTGGCTGTGCATGAGATGCATGGGCTGCGATTTGAACCCCGGTCTCCTGCATGGAAGGCGTGCCTTCTCTAAGAAAATAAGAGGCCAATCATTATCTCCACACAATTTTTTTTTTCACCAAAGAAGGAACTTCTCTTTGTGTAGGGGAAATTAGAAGCAAAAAGAAAAATAAAGAACATTGAATAAAGCCCCAAATTATGACCTATGATGAGCAAAACCTCTGTGGGTCTCCTGAAGTGGTCATTGAGCCAAAACCAACCTTAGGATGATTAAAGATCTAAGATATGTCAGTATAAAATCAACCGTAATATTATATGTTCTGTTAAAAGGAATGTTGAGCCTGTGGATAAGAAATAATAATTACACAACTGAAGAACCAAAAGGAGAAAGGGGAATCAGTTGATTCCATCACAGATTTAGTGCCTCTAGTCTGGGTGGTACAAATGGTTAAGAACTCCAGTACTAGCCAAATGTTGATGATATGAGCCCACTCAGAGCTCTGGTGGCATAGTGCCTAAAGCACTCAACTGCTAACCAGAAGGCTGGCAGTTCAAACCCACCAGCCACTCTTCGGAAGGAAGGTTGGGCAATCTACTTCCATGGTGATAGTGCCTCAGAAACACAAGGAGGGGTTGCTATGAGTCGGATCCGACTCAATGGCACATAACAACAACAGAGGCACCTCAGAAGAAAGGCCTGGTGATCTGCTTTCAAAAGGTCACAGCTTTGAAAACCCTATGGATCATTTCTACTCTTCACTCATGGAGTCCCCATGATTGGAATTAACTCCAGGGCAACTAGCAATAACAACAAGCTAATCTAATTTCATTTCTTTTCTCATTTGATCTGCCCTGCCCTCCACTGGGTTGTTTATTAAGAAGAGATCTGTGACATTCACTGGAGTCTCATGAAGATTAGAGACAGTAAAACTAATCATAAAGTCTTCCTTTTGAAGAAAATTTCTCTCTGAAAGGCTTCTCAGGCGATGCAGAAAGCTGTGTTTGGTTTTGAGACATTTTGTCAATGCCCTTCCCTTCTCCCTCCTATTTTCTAACCCTCAGGTTTCTAGAGCAACATTCTCTTAAAAACTCAAAAGCAAACTCACTGCCATTGAATCAATTCTGACCCAAGTCAGTCCCAAATTATGACCCATGGGGACCCCCATCGGGTTTCCAAGGCTGCCAATCTTTATGGGAGCAGACTGCCCCTTCTTTCTTCCATGAAGTGACTGATGGGTTTGAACCATCGACCTTTTGGTTAGCAGCCAAATGTCTTAACCACTACACCACCACTTTACCCACATTCTCTTAACAGAGGTCAAATAGTAGTAATAATAACAGAGGAAGAAGAAAACAAATACTAACTAATTAAGGCTAAAGAAGCTCTAACCCTTAATGTCTTTAATATGCAGGACAATTTCAGTTGTGCCTTCTATGAGAGGCTATCTGTGACAGACATTTTAAAGAGAAGTTTGCATTATGTACAATTACTAATTATGTGACTTGAGAAATACATGTATCCAGTCTCTTTATTATCACCCTACAGAGAAAAAGAACATTAAATTCTAGCACAGAATGTATCTTAGAGTGCTACATATCCTCTTCAAAGAAAAGCATCATTTCTAGGGCTGAGGAAGCAGCAGCTAAAATCACAGTTTACATGCATCCATTTGAACACTATCTGTGTTAAAATAGGCCATTTTCCTGGTTTTGTTGTCACTATTTTCCTTTCTTTGCCACGCTCCTGGCTTCCTGCCTTTGTGGGTGTGTGTGCATGTGGGTGTGGCCATTATATCCTGTCATTTGCAGTTTTTGTGTCAGTGCAGTCCTCGTCTACTCCATGGCCTCCTCAGGGTCATTAGGGCCACAGCTGCCATGTACAGCTGTATAGACAGTGCACCACACATCGTCACTGGATAGGCCAGTGATTCTGTGAGTAAAAATCCGCCCCATTGACAAATCTAGTATGATCAGTCCCCTGCCATATAAGAAAGAGAGCTATTCTCCGTTTTCTTGTGGGCAGGGGAAATAGGATAAGTTAAGGAGGGACAAAATTCTTCGATAAGATGGAGGGAGACTGTTAGAGAGAGGGAGAGTCTTTCCTTTCCATCTTTGGTGGTGGGTGTGATTGCAACAAGAATCAAAGACAGATGCTTCAGTGTCTTAGGTAGGTGAGATAGTTTCTATAGCTTTGTGTGCTGGCCAGGGTGTTTTCAAAGACACAAAGTTGGTATGGAATCAAAACTCCAGACTTCCTTCTGAGCAGGTCAGGGCACTTGGGCTTGAGTAGAGTTGGTCGCCTCCACCCCGACCCCTTGACAGCTTGGTATACCTTCCTTCCTTTGGACCATGAACCCTTGGTCTTGCCACGCCGTTCTTACCCCTCTGAGAGTGAGAGTGTGGCCCATGTGAACCAAAGAACCAAACAAGCTCATCCTCTGCTTCACCTTTGCATTCTCTTCATGTAACATTTTCTCAAATTTTTTTAAAAATTGAACTGTCTGACTTCACATAGGAGCTCTGGTGATACAGTGCCTAAGGCATTTGACTACTAACCAGAAGGCTGGCAGTTCAAACCCAACAGCCACTCCCCGGAAGGACGATTGGACAATCTACTTCCATAGTGATACTGCCTCAGAAACCCAAGGAGGGGTCGCTGTGAGTTGGATCTGACTCCACAGCAGTGAGTGTTTTTTTTTTTTTTTTGATTTCACATATTCTACTTAGAATTTTTAGGTGATAGCAGAGATTCTGAATCAATTCCATTTTCATTGTTTTGGGGTTTGTGACCAGGCATTGATCTTTTTAAAAAGCTCCTCAGTGATCCTAACGTATATCTAGGTTTGATAAATGCTAGGAAGGAGCCAGTGATGCAGCTGGGGTTTGAACCCAGACTCCCAATCTGGGGCTGCTTATCTTCTGCCATGAAGCTTCCACTGCATTTAGCAATTCCGTATTCCCATTCTGTGTGACCAGTCACTCCTTCCCAGCTCTTTAAAAAATGATTTCCGTTGAGTCGATTCCAACTCCTGGTGACCCTATGTGTGTCAGAGTACGACTATGCACCAAAGGATTTTCAATGGCTGGCTTTTCAGAAGTCGAACAGCAGGCTTTTCTTCCAAGGCACCTCTGGATGGACTTGAACCACCATCCTTTCGACAACCATTTGTCCCATCCAGGACTTCCTATCCCTTTGCAGTGGAAGCTTCATAATGGAAAGTAAGCAGCCCCAGATTGAGAGTCTCGTGCCCAAATTTTCACAAAACCCCATTGGACATCTTTCAACAGGGCCACCCTTGAGGCTGGAGACCCCCTTGGCAACCAACAAAATATGTATGTATGGGAGAGAACAGATAATTTGGTGAGCTGACTACCTTCATGTAGCCTAGTGCTCCTTCCTATGGAATGGGCAAGCCAATCTGCAGTTTCCCCACAACATCCACTTCAGTTAGTGCCATCAGGCTGTTGCTCGCCTTTAAGCTTATTGTGATGTCTGGACCTAGACTTTGGATGACGCAAGTGTTGTCTGAACTGCAATCCAAATGGCAGCATCTCCTCATTACACAATGCTGTTCTCAACACAGGCATCAAAGCAAGTGGAAGAATTGTTAGCAGTTTGTTGCTTGATCTGGGAAAATAAGGAAAATTATCAGAGAATGCTAGTGAGATGAGTGACAATAGATGTTGTTTTAAGGGGAGCAATTTAAAGACTGGAGATCAGTGAGTGTTTTCTGACTAGAATCTTGGTGGCTTATTGACTGAGAAGTGTAAGATAGAGAGCTGCTATCTAGTCAACTTCAACTCATGGTGACATGTACAACACAATAAAATGTTGTCAAGTCCTGCATCATCTTCATAATCACCAGCATGTTCAAGTCCATTATTTTTGGCTATTGTGTCAATCCATCTCACCAAGGGTCTATCTTGGCCTTGCTGGCCTACTACTTTGCTAAAAATGACGTCCTTCTCCAATGGTTGATCCCTCTCGATGACTTCAAAGCAAGGAATCAGATAATGTTCTGTCATGATCCATGAGGTTTTCATTGGCTAATCTTCAGAAATAGATCACTAGGCCTTTCTTGCTTATCCATACTAGTCTGGAAGCTCTGCTGAAAACTATGTACCTTGAATGACCCTGCGAGTATTTGAAATATGGGTTGTATAACTTTCAGCATCATAGCAACATTCAAGCCATCACAGTACGGTAAACTGCCAGAAGATGGGTGGGAGAAATCTAAGCTAGGTTATATATTCAGATTTGTGATTACATGAGAGATCCCAAGAGATCAGAAAGACTGTGAGTAGCATTGGGAGGCCCCGGAGACCATTGCTTCTCTCCAGTGCCATGAATGGCCACCTTTAGCCTTCCACTGGCTCTGCTCCATTTGTGTGCTGTGTCAGAGATAATGAAACCAGACAGGCCCACAGAGAATTCTTTTTCCTCCTCACAATTTTTTAATAAAACTCTTTGAACAAGAGAGCTGGGCATCTCTGAAGCCTGAAATTAAAGTGATAAGATGGAAGATTACTCACTTGTCAGTCTGCACCAAACTATGCATCACCAATACAAATTCAAGGAGATTTTTTTCTAAATCTGCCAACAATGTGCGGCTCTCCATCTGGAGTCTTTCTTTTTTATCTTCACAGGAAGAAAATACAGCATCAAGGAAGAGAAAAGAGACACTTCGTTCTGCCACCAACAACATGTGAATCAAGCTCTGAAACGAGTTTTCACCAAAAAAAAAAAAAACAAAACAAGCAATTTTTGGAGAAAATCTTTTTGAATAAGCCAATGTCCGCAATTCACGAGATAAAGTGTAAACACAATTGTTCGGTCAACACCACTCATCCATCTGCCTTTCAAGAGGAATCGCCACTGCAGATTGCCAGACTTGCTGCATTGCTGTGTCCACTTCAATTTTGATGCTTACTCTCCACCTTGCACTGGTAAATAAGCATACAGCACTCTTGGCCTCATGTAAGACCAACAATAAACAAACAAACAACAAATACACACTGGAGTGCAATGTCAGGTAGTGCTGAGTGCTATGAGAAAAAAAATAGACCAGGTCATCATGGAGGGGGTTATGCTGTATTATTGGGAATATTTCAGATACCGTGTTCTGAAAGGGGCTCTGAGCTCCAGGTTGTAAATTAGATATCTATGGAAGCTGACTTCTTCTTCTTCTTTTTTTTTTTTTTTTTCCAAAGCTAGCTCTTGGCTTTAATTATGCAAGTAAAATTTTCAGGTTTCTAAAACAGAACATTTTATTTAGCCCTGGCTGAAATTTAAGGAAAAATTAGTAGTTCTTTTTATTCTTCTTTCCCTCTCTTCTTAATCCTCCCATCCTATTTCCTTTCCTTCTCTTCCCTTCCCCTCCCCTTCTCTTCTCTTCTTTTCTATCCCGTCTCTTTCTTGCCCCTACCAATATTGCTTGAGTATCTAGTCAAAGCACCAGGGGAATGAGAAGGACAAATATAAAAAGTCCCTATTCCTTTATAAATGGATTGTTGGGTGTAATTCTAGTCATAAACTTATTTTCCTTTATTTATTTATTTTTATTTGGGTGAAGATTTACAGAGCAAATTCACTTTCCATACAGCAGTTCACATATACTTTGTCTCTTGTCATTGACCACAGTTTACCACAATGCAACAGCTCCCCTCCTACTTCCTCCCCATAGTTAACTCTTCCCAGTAACCATCCCTCCAT
>NW_006922329.1:922829-929114 GCF_000298275.1 Orycteropus afer afer
TTCAAGGCTCAGGGGTCCAAGATTATCTTCTGTGTCTGTGTTAATTGGTTTCCCTTTTCTTTGTTGAAGAGGGTCTGTGCAGTCCTTCTGCCTAGTCAGCCATCTTTCCGGAACTCGTCATAAACTTTTTAACACCAATAGGGAAGCATACTACTACTGTCCCTGCTGTTTTGTATCTTCTTGCTGGTTCCCCATTATGTAAATGTCATGGTAGGTATTTGAGGGCTCTGACCAGACCTCCTATAACATATATGCAAAAAACAAGGTCACCCTGCTGAAAAATGACTAAATGCACTGCCAATCGGAGTTCCGAATTAATGTCAGGTTGTTTTCCATGTTAAAGCATTGAGTCTAGAAAAGATACCAGTGATATATCGTAAGAGGTTCCTGGTTAAGTGCTCTGCTACTAAGCAAAATGTTGGCTGTTCAAATCACCCAGAGGTGCCTTATAAGAAAGGCCCGGAGATCTACTTCTGAAAATTCATAGCCTTTGACAAGCACAGTTTTCCTCTGAAATACAGGAGGTTGCCTTGAGTTGGAATCAGCTTGTTGGCTGCTGTTTTGGTCTCAGTATACAGTATTTGCCTCAGAACAAGGTTATTACTCATGTGTGTGCATGAAAAATGTTCAGGACTCTGTGGGTCAGCATCCTGGCAAAAAATGCACTTCAATTCAAGTGGTTTGAATGAAGAGTATTTAATGAAGGGGCTATAATGAGAGGTGTGGATAGAGTGAAGAAAGCAAATGAGGGATGGTGACACATCCAGAGATTAACAAAAACAGAGAACCATTACCGCTCCCAGGGCAGAAGGGGAAGAGAAAAGAGTGGGGAGGGTATTAGTCTGGGCCCTGGAGAACTACAGAAATAAGGTGGTCACCCTATGGACATGCCTTGTTAGAGATAAGGACTGGGAATAGGGAGGGAGCAGAGAAGAAGAGTCTTCTCTCCCACTCTCCAATCTCAAATCCAACCAGAAGTCAGCCCCTGGGATATAGAGCAGAGCACAAGAAAGGCAGAGAAGGAAACCTGAATAGGAAAGCAGGAGACTAAGGGGTACTATGACCACACCTAACACTCCCAGCTTGTGTGATGCTTGGCCTACATGTGTGTCCTAGGCAACTCCAACAGCAATCAATTCTTTCCTTCCTCCAGATGTAACAGCCAAATATTGAGCAATGTCATATTTGGTAAATGGTCTCCCTGATCAAAGTACAAAAGTGACCTAATCAAATAGACAGCTTTTAATTTAACTTATTTTCAGTAATCAGCCTGCAAACAGTTGATCTGACCATGTAGCCTGTGAATAATTGATCTGGCCATGTGTATCCTGGCTATGGACTCTTCTTTTCCAAGGGTCTTCTTTACATAAAGATAAAAGATAATTTCAAAAGAATTTAATTATTTTCTTTCTGAGTAAATCTACATGATTTTTTTCTTCTATTCAGTTTTTAGGGTCTGTCCATCATTTTCTAATTCCTCTTTAATATTTTCTTTTGTAAAGAAAGCTGAGACTTGGAAATCATCTTAAGGTCATTTTACTGTAGCAGAGCCCAAGCAGAAGAAAGCACAGCTATCAGAAGGGCCCTGGTCCCAGCCGGGTTGTCCTGTTGCCTTTCCAATGACTGCATTTTCTGGCTCTGGCTACAGTTATTTCATGGATTACATTACAGGCCAAAGAAACTTCTTTCTTAGCTGAAAGAGTTTCTTTGGCCTTTGCTGAGATTTTTTTTTTCCCATAAAAAAGAACAATCCTGGAAAACTTGGCCAAAGGCACACATTCACAGAAACCCACTCTAAATCTATACTAAAAAAAAAAAAAAAAGGTAATAGTTCCACTAATGCTGATTGTGAAAAAGTGGTCATTGGAGTTGTTGGTCTTTTCCCACTCCTGAGAAACAGATTTCTCCCAGCTTCCTAGGAAGGACCCTTTCCTTTGTTGGGCTTCCATATGTGAACACAGAGAAATAACCCTTTAAACTGATATTGATCTGCAGGCTTTACCAACTCAAAGCCACATAAAGGGCATGTCAGTTCATCTTAAAGCTGACTTTATTAGTAATAGCATTCAATTAGTAATAGCATTACTAATTAGACTTGGGGTTTATGTTTCTGCTCACTGGAGAATGCTTCCTAAGCACCTCCAACTAACCCTGTCTCTGTCCCTGATACTAATCATGAAAGAAAGCTCATCAATATTAGGTAACATTTTGTTGAGACCCTTGAGACCTTCTTATGCTGTAGGAGCCATGTCACTCCTCTATATGTGGCACTTCGAAGTTTAGGTGTTCAACTCCGAAGAGATGGATCTCCATAAATGTGTATCTTTACCTGTTCCAAATTGAATACTGTTAGTCTCCTCTCCCTAATTTAGCTCTGGTAGCATAGTGCCTAAGGCACTTGACTGCTAACTAGAAAGCTGGAGGTTCAAACCCACCAGCCACTCCTCAGAAGGAAGACTGGGCAAACTACTTCTGTAGATGTAGATCAGAAACCCCAGGAGGGGTCACTAGGAGTCAAGTCCGACTCGATGGCACATAACAACAACAACAACAATGTCAAGTTGAATTTCAGTAGGTAAGAATCCACACTGAATATAGATCTTTTTACTTAAGTGCTAATGAACTGTAGTGTTAGAAGCTTTAAAAAAGCCATCAATACGGCAGCCCATGAATCTCTGGGTGGTGTAAATGGATAAATGGGGGCTTGGCTGCTAACCAAAAGTTTAGATGTTTGAGTCCACCCAGAGGTACCTTGGAAGAAGGCCTGGCAATCTACCTCCAGGATATTAGCCATTGAAAACTGGCTGGAGCACAGTTCTACTCTAACACACGTGAAGGGCCATGAGTTGGAATAGACCCTATGGCAACTGCTGGTGTAGGCAGCTAAAAGTGGAGGGAAGAAAGTTCACCTATAGCATACAAAGTGGCATCATTGTATTCATTATACACTGTTTTAGAAATAGTCCATTTGCAGGCTCAATATCTAAAGCAGAAAATTTGCTTGTCTTTCCAAGTCTGACTTTCTTTAAGCAAACCTAGGGCCTGAAATGAGTTATGAAGTCAGGATAGCAGTCCTTGTCTATGACTTGGTCCATCAGTTTCATCTGTCTGATTGGTGGTGGGGGATATTTACATTCTTGGATATAATCAGAAGGGACAATCATTGCTGGTTCCTGATCTGAGAGAAGAAGAAAAAGGTATTTGTACTTGGTATGTTATGGGATATCGCTCACTGCCTGGAATGACAGGTACCTTGCTGTTGTTAGGTGTCGTCGAGTCAATTCTGACTCATAAGGACCCTATGTGTAACAGAACGAAACACTGCCCTATCCCTCACCATCCTCACCAAATTTGCTTTGTGTGAGCCCATTTTTGCAGCTGTGTCAATCCATCTCATTGAGGGTCTTCTTTTTTTGCTGACCCTCTACTTTACCAAGCATTATATGTTTCTGCAGGGACTGGTCCCTTCTGACAACATGACCAAAGTACTGAGATGTACCTGTTGTTGTTGTTATTTGCCATCAAGTCGGACTTGACTCATAGCAGTCCCTCCTTGGGTTTCCAAGGCAGTATCACTATGGAAGTAGATTGCCCAACCTTCCTTCCGAGAAGTGGCTGATGGGTTTGAACCACCAGCCTTCTGGTTAGCAGTCAAGTGCCTTAGGCACTACACTACCAGAGCTCCTGAGATGTGCCTAGTGATACAAAATTTTCAAACTCCTAGAGGCTGACAGGGAGCTCTGGTAGCATAGTGGCTAAGACACTTGCCTGCTAACCAGACGGCTGGCGGTTCAAACCCACCAGCCACTCCTCGGAAGGAAGGTTGGGCAATCCTACTTCCGTAGTGATACTGCCTCGGAAACCCAAGGAGGGGTCGCTATGAGTCGGGGCCGACTCGACGGCACATAACAACAACAACAGAGGCTGACATTGCAGAAGCTTCTTGAGTTGCTAATATGATGTCTAGACACCCAGGAGGTTTCTGGATATTTACATTTTTATCACTTTGTGATAAAACTGTAGTTAGTAATTGTTAGAGTACTATCTAGAAGTGGTTGACTTTTAACCTGGAAATCAGATCACATTCTTTCCCAGCTAAAATCCCTTTAATGCCCTGCCATTGAAATTAGAATAAAAATTCCATCATAGTCATGGCTTATAAGACCCTAAAATCTGGTTACTCCTTATACCCCAATTTCCTCTTCTCCCCAGCTTTACTAAGCCCAAGCACTGGTTTTGTTCCTCATTTCAGGATCTTTGGAATTCTAAGGCTGTCTAAACTTAAATGCCCCATTTTCAGAGAGCTCTTTCTACTCTGGCCATGTTTTCTAAAATGGTGCTCCAATTCCAGGTATTCTCCTACTCATCATATCACCATCCTATTTTATTTCCTTCATGGTAATGATAAAAGTTGATATTTTTATTTATTATTTTACTTGTGGTTGTGTGTCTGTTCTCTCCACTAATTGCTCCAAAGGGCAGGAACTTTGTCTTGGTGACTGTAAGATCTCTTATCAGCTAGAACCAAGCATGAGGCATAGCAGGGGGTCTATCAGCAGTGCAGCAGCAAACACACACCGGAGGGGCTTCGAGCACAACCATGTATCAGTTGGAAGAATGATTTCTAAAAGAATTTTGATCTGTGCCTTTTGTCACAAATAAGCCCCACCACTGTCTTGTTTCTAATTTATGGACCTCATATAATGTACCTCTCAGGGACTTCAGCCTTGCCAAAATAAAATGTGGACTTCAGATTTTATAAAGTACAATTTCGAAAGGTAAATAGGACAGCACTGCTGGCCCCACGGTTGATGTGATGATCCCTGCAGAATGGTGAGGGGTGGCCCAGGCCTCATTTAAGGGTTCCTACATTGGAACCCTTGAGGTAATAAATACCATATGCTGTTAACAGAGTCCTTACCCTGCTCCTCTTTCTGTGAACACAGATCCCCTAACAAATTATGGAAACACAACATGATGAAGATGGCTTGAAGCTCAGCTCCATTTTACTTTACCTCACCTCTCTCTCAGAAAGACACATGGTAGTCCTAATGGCATTCTTATTGGGAAGCTACATGAGTGGTTTTGCTTTCATTTCTGGAAGAAGGAAGAGGTTTTTAGTATTCCTTCTTACACTTCAGCAGATTATTAGGGGCATTCATTGCTTAATCTCAGGTCAGCTGCTCCTTATTCCTTCAAGTAGCATGGCCCTTGGCCCTTGGTAAATTCTGAAACAGTGAGTGATCCTAGTCCTTATGACGGTAGGGTCTCCCACCAGCTAGGAAGAATACTGAATGACCCCCAGGACACATTCTCGGCTGGCTGCTTAGGTCTGCTGTAAGTGTCAGCAAGCACACCTGTTTTCCTCTTTATCTTGGGCAGCAGCTGTCTTTACAGGGGAGACACACAGTCTGTGGGGAGAGGATGGTAAGTGTCTGCCAGTCCTCTTTTCTACTGTCTTTCCACCACCCTGGGATGTTTGTTTGTTTTGTTTTTTTCACCTTTTTTTTTCCGTTTGCTATTTCGTTTCAATGATCCATGGGGCTTAGGCAATTCATTTTGTCCAGTTTCCTTGGTTTAATGCTTGCTGTCCCCAAAGACTGTTACTGGGAAAGGGGTCAGATCCTTGTTTCTGGATATCTCTTTTCCTTGTTATTATTTATAACCACAGAATCTGCAGTGATCAAAGGTCCACCTAGCTTCTGACTTCCACAAAAGGGTTAATGTTAAGTAGAATGTACAGCAAAGCATTTCTCTCTCTCCTCAGAGGCTGATTGGCTGCAGGGCTTACCATATTAGGAATGTGTGAAGTGAAGATTCAGCTCCCAGTGTACACAGCAGGAGCTCTCCTGTCAGTCTGAAAGGAAAGAGCTATATTTAGTAACACACACAAGGGAATAGCAGCTTAAATGTGGGAATGGGTTGCTGGAATGCAGATGTGTAATGCATCTCTACTCTGATCTGATGAAAGATGTAAGCTGAGGCCCTAGTAGAGAGCTGGGCGCTTCCTACACTCCCTCCAAATTGTCTGCATGGCATTTTTCTCAAGTTGTGGAAGAATAATTCAGTCTCTTTCATCCATCCCTATGGTTTTTTTTTTTTTTTTTTTTTAATATGGAGGAAACGTCTTAGTGCCCTAGCATCAAACAACCCAAAATTCTGTAAAAAGACCTTACTTCATCTCCCATATTAGGATACTGAATATAAGTCAGATACTAGATGGAGTTAGAAGTGATTGTCAAAAGAAGATTATTGGACATCTCCAAACCCTTTTTTTTTTTTTTT
>NW_006922329.1:929214-949380 GCF_000298275.1 Orycteropus afer afer
GGGTTGCTGGAATGCAGATGTGTAATGCATCTCTACTCTGATCTGATGAAAGATGTAAGCTGAGGCCCTAGTAGAGAGCTGGGCGCTTCCTACACCCCCTCCAAATTGTCTGCATGGCATTTTTCTCAAGTTGTGGAAGAATAATTCAGTCTCTTTCATCCCTATGGTTTTTTTTTTTTTTTTTTAATATGGAGGAAAGGAAACATGATTACTGAATGAAACAACTCAAAATTCTGTAAAAAGACCTTACTTCATCTCCCATATCAGGTTAACTAACCACTAATTGACTTGATAGCAACTGGAATTTTAATATTATGAATGGAATAATTTCATTGTCCCATGATTCTCCCTTTGGGAAATAAATAAAAGGAATCATTTTTCTCTCTCCACCCTCCTCTTCCTTATCATTATTATTTTGCAAGAAATATATCTTTGTTACCAAAAAATTTTATTTCATGTTACTGTAGCCCTTGAGTCTAGAAATATATCTTCCTTTAGGAAATACAGTTGTGTAATCAAAACATAATTATTAAGTGTGAGTTGATTTCCTTTAAGTGTACAAATTCACACAAAATAGCAGGATTCTATGAGGGTAAAAACTAATGAAAGATAGTCTTATAGATAAAATCATGAGCTCATCTGATCCTATGGAAGCAAAGGCCTTGCTCAATGCATCTATGGTAGTTCTGTTTAAAGGTAATTTGTTTATCCAAAAAGGATCCATTCGAGCATCAGCATTTGCTCTCTCTCTCTCTCTCTCTCTCTCCTCTTTCTCGCCTCCCTCCCTCCTACCTTCTCTCCTTTTCTCACTCCCTCCATTTCACTTGAGACCTTAGGTTAAACCAATTGTCCAAGGTCATTTCTAAGTCTGAGGTGAGAAACATTTAGAAACTGGGAATACTTTGTTTGTACATGTTTATGTCTGCTATGATTCTGGTGGCTAGAACAGGTAAGGTGGGCTGGGGAGAGCCCCAGGCAGCAGGGAGCAGGGGCAGACAGGCCTGGCAGGAACAGGTAGGGGCTATCCCAGGAAGTGGTTGGAACCGCTAAGGGAGACAAACTTGTCTTGTGTGTTGCTGTGAGGCTGGAGGCTGTGCCAGCAGGGGAGCCCATGGTGGACTGGTTTCAGTGGAGCTTCCAGACTGAGACAGACTCAGAAGAAGGAAGAGGCCATCCACTTCTCAAAGAATTAGCCAGTGAAAACCTTAAGGAATAGTAGTGAAATACTGTCTGAGATATTACTGGAAAATTTTATGAATAGCCCTGAAATATTGTCTGATACAGTGTTGGAAGATGAGCCCCTCAGGTCAGAAGGCACTCAAAATATGACCGGGAAAGAGCTGCCTCATCAAAGCAGAGCCTACCTTAATGATATGGATAAAGTAGAGCTTCTGAGGACTCCATTTGCTAGAAGTGGCAAGACTCAATATGAGAAAAAACAGCTGCAAGCAACCAATGATAATCGGAACATGGAATATATGAAGTATGAATCTAGGAAAATTTGAAGTTGTCAAAAATGAAATGGAATGCATAAAGATTGATATCCTAGGTGTTAGTGAGCTGAAATGGACAGGGTTTGGCCCTTTTGAGTCAGATAACCATATGATCTTCTATGACAGGAATGACAAATTGAAGAAGAATGGCATGGCATTCATCATCACATAGCATGTTTCAAGACCTATCCTGAAGTACAATGCTGTCAGTGATAAAATAATATCCATACATCTACAAGGAAAGCCAGTTAATACTACTGTTATTCAAATTTATGCATCAACCACCAAAGCCAAAGATGAGGAAACTGAAGATTTCTACCAATTTCTCCAGTCTGAAATTGACCAAACATGCAATTAAGATGTGCTGATTATCACTGGTGACTGGAATGCAAAAGTTGGAAGCAAAGAAGAATCACCGGTGTTGGAAAATTTGGCCTTGGAGATAGAAATAATGTTGGAGATTGCATAATAGAATTTTGTAAGACCAATGACTTATTCATTGCAAATACCTTTTTTCAACAACACAAATGGTGGCTATACACATGGACTTCGCCAGATGGAGTGCACAGGAATCAGATTGACTATATCTGTGGCAAGAAGGGATGGAGAAGCTCAATATCTTCAGCCAAAATAAGAACAGGAGTTGATTGTGGAACCAGCCATCAACTGCTCATTTGCAAATTCAAGTTGAAGTTGAAGACAATTAAAACAAGTCCATGAGAGCCAAAATAATGACTTTGATTATATCCCTCCTGAATATAGAGACTATTCAAAGAATAGATTTGATGTATTGAACACCAATGACCGAAAACCAGAAGAATTGTGGGATACATCAAGAGCATCATCCATGAAGAAAGCGAAAGGTCATTGAAAAGACAAGAAATGAAGAAAAGACCAAAATGGATGTCAGAAAGAGGCTCTGAAACTTGCTTTTGAACAGAGAGTAGCTAAAGCAAATGGAAGAAATGACAAGATAAAAGAGCTGAACAAAAGATTTCAAAGAGCAGTTCGAGAAGACAAAGTCAATTGTTATAATAAAATGTGCAAAGACATGGAGTTGGAAAGCCAAAAGGGAAGAACATGCTTGGCATTTCTCAAGCTGAAAGAACTGAAGAGGAAATTTAAGCCTCAAGTTGCAATATTGAAAGATTCTATGGGAAAGATACTGAATGGTGCAGGAAACATCAAAAGAAGATGGAAGGAATGCAGAGTCACTGTATCAAAAAGAATTGGTTGATGTTCATCCATTTCAGGAGGTGGCATATGATCAAGAACCAATGGTCCTGAAGGAAGATGTCAAAGCTGCACTGAAGAAAGTGGCAAAAAACAAGGCTCCAGTAACTGATGGGATACCCATTGAGATGTTTCAATGGACAGATGCCCCACTAGAGGCACTCCCTCGGCTATGCCAAGAGATTTGGAAGACAACTACCTGGCCAACTGACTGGAAAACATTCATATTTGTACCCATTCCAAAGAAAGGTGATCTCACAAAATGTGGAAATTATCAAACAATATCCTTAATATTGTACATAATTAAAATCTTACTGAAGATAATCCAAAAGTGGTTGTAGCTGTATATTGACAGAGAACTTCCAGAAATGCAAGCTGGATTCAGAAGAGGACATGGAACAAGGGATATAATCGCTGATGACAGATGGATCTTGGCTCAAAGCAAGGAGTACCAGAAAGATGTTTACTTGTGTTTTATTGACTATGCAAAGGCATTCAATTGTATGGATCACAACAAATTATGGAAAACATTGAAAAGAATGGGAATTCCGGAACACTTAATGGTGCTCATGAGGAACTTGGACATAGACCAGGAGGCTGTCATTTGAACAAAACAAGGGGACTCTGCATGGTTTAAAATCAAGAAGGGAGTGCATCAGGTTGTATCCTTTCACCATACTTATTCAATTTGTATGCTAAGCAAATAATCCAAGAAGCTGGACTATATGAAGAAAAATGTGGCATCAGGATTGGAGGAAGAATCATTAACAACCTGCCTTTTGCAGACAACACAACTTTGCTGGCTGAAAGTGAGGATGACTTCAAACACTTACTGATGAAGATTGAAGACTACAGTTTGCAGTATGGGTTACACCTCAATGTAAAGAAAACAAAAATCCTCACAACACGACCAATAAGCAGCATCATGATAAATGGAGAAAAGATTGAAGTTGTCAAAGACCTTATATTACTTGGTTCTATAATCAACACCAATGGAAGCAGCAGCCATGATATCAGACATTGTATAGCATTGGACAAATTGGCTGCAAAGGACCTCTTTCAAGTGCTGAAGAGCAAAGATGTTTCCTTGAAGACTTATGTGCGTTTGACACAAGCCATCGTATCTTCAATCACCTCATATGCATGTGAGAGCTGGAAGACTCTCAATGAAAAAGTAAGACTGAAGGAGAGTCGATGCTTTTGAGTTGTGGTGTTGGCGAAGAATGCTGAAAGTACCATGGACTGCTAAAGAACTAACACATCTATCCTGGAGGAAGTGCAGACAGCATGCCCCTTGGAAACAAGAATGGCCAGACTTCATCTCACCTACTTTGATCATGTTGTAAGAAGGGACCAGTCCCTGGAGAAGGATATTATGCTTGGCAAAGTGGAGGGAGAACAAAAAAGGGGAAAGCCCGCAACAAAATGAATGGACATAGTGGCTACAACAATGGGCTCAAGTATAGCAAAGAACATGGGCTGGCACAGGACGGGGCAGTGTTTCTTTCTGCTGTACATGAGGTCCCTATGAGTTGGAGATGACTCGACGACACCTAACAACAAGAACAATGAACACTTCTAATTTACTCAAATTATTTGGTAGTTTGGGGGAGAGTTCTAGTCAAAATATTTCATAAGCCTAAAGTTCTGACTAGAAAGCCCATTTGAATAAAAAGTTAAAGCCAATGCATATTTAACTACCACCCACTATAGCAAAATGCTTTTGCTTCAGAAGTTCAGGTATGATGAAATGATTTAGCCATTTAGATGATTTTGGTTGAAATTAACAATGGTGTTGTTGTTATGTACGGTCGAGTCGGACCCGACTCATAGCGACCCTTCCTTGGATTTCTGAGGCAGTATCACTATGGAAGTAGATGGCCCCATCTTCCTTCCAAGGAGTAGCTGGTGGGTTTGAACCTCCAGCCTTCTGGTTAGCAGGCAAGTGCTTTAGGCACTATGCTACCAAAGCTCCTGAAAATTGCAGTGTAATCTATTATGTGTAATTTGGTTAGAACTGCAAACAATCTGGTAAATCAAAGATCATTGAGATAATGCAGAAGGATCTCTGGGGACCCATGTAGGAAAAGAACCTCAAAGAATTTAAATAGTCAGTACATCCAGACTGTGTGCAGTGATGAGGCTGAGTTACCATTCTGCAAGTGCATGCACAGCAAAAGAGAGATGTGCATTGTGGCTAGATACGGAAGGAAGAGTTTACTTTGGCATTTCAGTACAGATTCAGAGGGGGCTGGAAAAACTGGGGTGGGGCAGATGTTGGGCACGGAAGCACTTTCAACCCAAGAGGGAAGGAAGTGCAAACAGAAGGGTCAAGACTTTTATGCAAACAACTAAGGATAGAAACCCAGAAGAAGCTGGGTGAGGGAGGAGACCCCACCAGAGATAATGTGCAGAAGCTGCAAGTGAGCATGGCATCACAGCAGCTCAGGAAGACAGATAAGGCAAGCAGTAAAGACCAGTGAGATCAGCTAACCAGGTGCCAGGCTCCTGTCCCTAGAAGACAAGATATTTTGGTATTTTGAGAGGAGGGGAAGAGAAGGTGAATAGAAGGCAGAGATGAATTCATGGAGGGAAGAAATACTTAAGATTGCAAGACAGGGGTTCAGGCATAAATGGACCAGCAAGAATCTAGCTTCTAGATAATTACAATGAATAATAATCATTATGATAACTAATGTTAACTGACCAATATATACCAAACACTGAAAACACTGAGCTAACACATTGTGTCTACTGCCTCATTTAATTTTTATAACAATGTGATGAAAGTGATTCTTTTATTTTCATCACTAATATATGAAGAAACTGAGGCACAAAGAGGTACTTGGCTAAAAATAAGAGCTGGAGCTGTGATTCATACCCATGTTTCTTTACTAGAACCTAAAAACTGAACTACTTCATACTAACTCCCAAGATGTTATAGATCTTGAAACAAGTCTGTGGGTTGATTTCAGAAAGGGGTAGAAACTCGTTTCCACTACTGCTGTTTTTCTTGCAGCAAGTTGGAACTGATGCTGTTATTTATTAAACATAAGGGCATATCATCTGCAAGGTTTTAGGCTAAGTGCTGGGACTACAGAGATAAATTTGATACAGTCCTCAAGGAATACTGTAATAGACAAATATATAAGGTACAACACAATGCAGGAAGTGCTCATAGCACCAAGTATTAAATGGTGATGGCATAACAAGGATGAAATGAACAAGAAAAGGCTTAAAAAGTGGCATTTTAGGAGATTTCAGGGAACACTAAAAGCTTCCCAGTTGGGCAAGACAATAAAGGATGTTCCTGGTGGACAGAGGAAACTGTTTGGAAGTATGAATCATCAGGGATCCATCTGTAAGCAGGTTGGTATAGTTAGAGTAGTGGGAGATAAACCTGAAAAGTAGGTGAAGCCAGGTTATAAAAGATCTTAGATCCCAGAATAAGGAGGTTATCATCCTTTGATAGGTCAGAATTGATCTTAAAGCCTACAAGGATGATGACTAGAGCAAGAAATGATTGTTGAGGGGAGGGGGGGGATTAATAGATAAGCAACCAGCAAATACTGATAAGATCCAGATAAACAGGGTCCAAGCAAAAAAATTTGTCTGGCAGGGTCATTAATTGTTTTTTGGAATATTAGATAAGCCATCTTTCTCTGCTTTATAACACCCCTAGCCAAAGGTTAGGTCTAAATTCCCGATGAAAACTTGTCTTAGTACTCACTATGATTTGTAATTTCCTTCCTAGCCTGTAAGAGATTGATTAAATTAAGCACTACTGACATCCAAACTCTTAAAATAGAAACTCATTTAGAGAGATCAGCAGTCAAAATGACACATACAGTGTCACCCTCTGGTACCCCTTCTACTACCGTCACTTGGTTCTTAGAGGTAGGATATTTTTCACAGATGGAGCTCCCTGGTAGACCCAACTTTCTACCCTTAATGAAAATCACAGAACCAGATTGGCTCTTTTAACTTTAAATTCTGGACAATAAACCTCAAATGGGCATTTGACAATGGTCAGTAATCCTACTGAGCTTCCACAGTAATGTACCCATCTTTCCAAGGAAACTGTTTTTAAGAAGATCCACAAGTGCCCTCTAAGTTGTTAAATCCAAAGGTCAAACATCATCTTAATTTACCTATCAGCAATGATTGATCATTCCATTCTCCTTGAAACACTTGCTTTACTTGGCAACCAAAACCTCATGCTAGTCTAATTTTCACCTATCTCTCTGGGGCTCCTGGCAGATTCTTTTTACTGATTTTTCATCATTGCCTCAACCTTAGACATTAGAGAGGCCCAGGGGTCAGCACATCAGCTTATTCCTTCTTTCTATACTTGCTGCTTGGGTGGTCTCATCCAATCTCATGGCTGTAGATACCATATATGTGCTCTCATTACTTTCAATTTTATGTCTTACCCTGGTGGTCTTCCTTAAACTCCGTGTTCACTTATATAGTTAAAGATCTATGCAACATCTCCACTGGGATATATAAGTAGCATCTCAAACTTAGGAAATCCAATTTATTTTTGAACTTTGTGAAGAATATGAAGAATTCTTTATTCTCCCCTCAAACCTATAGTCTTTCTGATCTCAGTGACTGACAACTCCATTCCTCCTGGAAAAGTAGACTGAAACCAGGTTATGGAAGGTTTTATATGCCAGAGTAAGTCATGAACTATTGTTGTTATGTACTGTTGATTCCAACCCATAGTGACCCTATATGACAGAGTAGAACTGCCTTATGAGGTTTTCTAGGCTGTAATCTTTATGGAAAGCCATTGCCAAGTCTTTTGTCTCATGGAGCCCCTGGGTGGATTTGAACCATCAACTTTTTGGTTAGCAGTGGAGCACTTAACCATTACTCCATCAGGGTGTCCTAAAGTAGAGTTCCTATACTCTTCTTGTATTAAGGTCAGATCAGACCAAAAACCTTGTCTTTTCTTTATCTCTTATACTTCATATCCAATTTATAAGCAACTCCTTCTAGCTCTACCTTCAAAATATTTCCAGAGTCCAACCACATCCACTGTTAATATCCTGGTCATGCCATCATCATTTATGGCCTACATTTATTTCAATAGCTTCCTAATTGGTCACTCTATATCTGTTCTTGTCTCCTTATACTGTACAGAAAGTCTTTGACTTAAAGTGTATTTGAGTTACAACAAACGTCACCTACGACCGGTCTACTACAGAAGTAATTCCAAGGCCTAGATGACAATTGTGTTATCAAAAGACTAGTTTTTAAATTAGTTCATCCCACACGTGCACATCTACTGCCTTGAAAAGAGTATTCTTTTCAAAATTCTGCTGCTACTTGATAATGCCCCAGGACATTTTCCTGGCATAGATAATCTAAATCAAGATGTCAAAGTGACTTTTTATCTCCTGACAAGACCACTGTGATTCAGCATATGTATCAAGGTGCAATTGTCACTGTAGTCTATGTTTGCTCAGGCAATAGCTGCAACAGATGGGGACATGGTAAAATAAGGTGATTACTGCAATAATTATAATATTCTTTAATAAACCCAGAATATTGCATTTTCCTGAAAGAAGTTGTGGGGAAATGCAAGCAGAAGATTTGAGAAAAATTGCTGAGTTATGTGAACACACTCCAAGCATTTGATCAGAATAATATGATGAAAGAGCTTGGTGAAGAAATTGTCCATTTGGTGAAGAAATTGTCCATATGGCAAAAACACTGAATTTAGAACTTGATATTGCTGATAAAGAACAGCTCATAGATCACAAAGAAGGGGAATTAATAGACCAGGATTGTTGGATTCTGAAGAGGAAAGAAATGTTAAAGAAGAAAGAAATAATGAGGAAGACAAAGGAGAGAGGTTGTCAAAAAATTTTACAGTAAAAAGATTAGCCAACGTTTTTGTCTAAACTAAATCAAGGGCTTCAGTTATTTGAAAACATAGACCCAAAAGCTGATCGCTTTGCTCCAGTTGATAGGTAGATTCAGGAAGTAGTGAGATGTTACTAAGAAATATATGAAGAAAGAAAGAAAAGTACCATATAGACGATACTCACCAATTTTCTCACTAGAAATGCTATCCCCATTTTCAGGGATAATTCAGATGATACAAAACCTCCCATAACTTACCTCAATTGACCAAATGCCAGTGCCATCCAATTCTTCCTCATCATTGTAGTACATTTTTATAATTTGTGCATTTTTTATGTAAATATGCATTAAAATATATCTCTAAGTTTATATGTAATGTTTCCAACCCGCAAAGACACATAAAGATCAGATTTATAAAGATCACTGACAATAAAAGGCAATCATAATGCAAACTGAAAATAAATAAAGAGGTATTCAACTTAACATCAGAACTGATTTATGACAGAGTCATCACAGTGGAACCCTGTCATAGGTTGAGGACTACCTGTAATGTTAACATAGGAGCCACAGCTATTCTTCTAAAATATAAATCAGATCATGTCAATACTCCGCTCAAAACCCTCCACCATATTTCTGTCTCATTAAGAGTCAAAGTTCGCACTGCGTTTTCAAGACCCTGCCTGTTCTAACCGCTCCCTCTCTGCTCTCACCTGCTATTCTCTTCATTGCTTCCTCTACTCAACCACTCTGGCCTCCTTGCTATTCTTCCACATGCCAAGCACATACTTGCCTCAGGGCCTTTTCAATTATCTTTCCCTCTGCCTGGGAAACTTTATCCCCAGATACTTGCAAAGCTTTTCCCTCACTCCAGGGTTTTAGTGAAATGTCACCTTTCTATTTAGGTCTTCACTGACCAGTCTGCCCCAAATTGTGCTCTCTTCTGCCCCCGATATCTTTCTCCTTTCCCCACTTTGTTTTTCTCCTTAGCACTTCGCACTATTTTGCATACTTTGTGTTTTACTTATTTATTTGAGGATCTGCCTTTCCCACTGGATCATAAGCTTCAAGGATCTTTGTATGTTTCATTGTCAGTGCCTGGAATAGTTGTTGCATGCAGTCAAGGCAATTCCAACTCATAACACCCCTATAAGGCAGAGTAGAACTGCCCCATAGGGTTTCCAAGGCTGTAAGTTTTATGGGAGCAAATTGCCATGTCTTTTCTCCCGCCAAGCCTGTAGTAGATTCAAACCACCAACCTTTCAGTTAGCAGCTGATTGCTTTAACCATTGTGCCACCAGGGTTGTGATCCTTACACAGGAGCAGATTACCAGGTCTTTCTCCAAAAGAGCCCCTGGCAGGGTTCAAACCGCTAACCTTTCTGTTAGCAGTTGAACACTTAACCATTGTAACACAAGGATTCCTTAGGATAAGGACAGAGAAGGTCTAAAGACTTTTAGCTGCAAGAGTGTATGCATTGAATAGGCAGAGAGTTTGACTTACTCAGTTTTGGTTTAACTCAGCAACCACTTCATTCTCCCAGCTCCCCACTTATTAGCTGTAAGGACTTGACAAAGATTAACAATTTTGTGTCTCAATTTCTCCAATTACACATTGTTGTTGTTGTTGTTATGTATTAAAACTCCTAACACCCTCTAATGTTGTTGTTGTTGTTGTTGTTATGTGCCGTCGAGTGGGCCCCGACTCATAGCGACCCCTCCTTGGGTTTCGAGGCAGTATCACTACGGAAGTAGGATTGCCCAACCTTCCTTCCGAGGAGTGGCTGTTAGGATTCAATAATTAATGCATGTGAACTGCTTAGGAGCAAAGCTTGGTGTAATTGGCAGTGCTCAATAAATGCATTCAATAATTGTTTTTGTTATTTGCCATCGAGTCGGTCCTGACTCCTAGCGACCCCTCCTTGGGTTTTCGAGGCAGTTATCACTACAGAAGTAGGAATGCCCAACCTTCCTTCCGAGGAGTGGTTGGTGGGTTTGAACCGCCAGCCTCCTGGTTAGCAGTCAAGTGCCTTAGGCACTAATTATGCCTATATTAATCATTACTGTTATCAAAGCACTGTTCCTTCTACTTCCATATGCCATACATTTCTGATTTCTTCTACCTCCCTGGATGCAATAGTTCAAGTTGTGTATCATCTTGGCAGGGCTATGATTCTCAGTGGTTTAGCAGCTATGATGTAGTCATCCTCCATCATAGGATCTGATATAATGTAGTTATCTCCATGATGAGATCTGCTATGAGCAGCTAATGAGTTGAAAAGGAGTTTCTTAGGGGCATGGCCTGCTCCCAATATATATAGATATCCTGGCAAAACTCTCAGCTTTGTGTTCAATCTGGATCTTTCACCTGGCTTATCATCTGACCTCTAATTCTTTGGACTTGAACCAGTGGCCTGCTTTATTCCCTGCTGATCTTGGATTTGTCGGCCTCCACAGACAGCAGCCTGCTGTGTTGCCTGATGATGTCAGGTTCGTCAGCCCCTGAAGCTAGTCTCAAGCTTGACGTCTAACCCATGGATTGGGACTTGCCAGCCTCTACAACCACGTGAGCCATTTCTTTGAGATAATTCACCCCCACCTCCTATATGTATACACACGCGCGCACACACACACACACACATATTTTACTGGTTTTGCTTCTCTAGAGAAACCAGCCTAAGTCACTGGATATTCCTTCCTTCTTCTCTTTACCAGACTTTTTACTGTAGGAGTGGACCCCAGTGTTCAGTACATTCCTTGCTCTAATACATTCTCTCTCTCTAGACCATCTCATTCAATCCCCCAGCCTTTAATGCCTTGTATGCTAGTAACAGGGTCCATGAGTTGTGAAAACAGTTAATGTGCTGGGCTGCTAAATGAAAAGTTTGAGAGGCACCTTGGAAGAATGGCTTGGTGATCTCCTTCTGAAAAATCAGCCATTGAAAGCCCTGTGGAGCACAGTTTTACTCTGACACACTTGGAGTTGTCATGAAGTGAACTCTATTTGTTGGCAACTGGCTTTTTATGCTGGTGATGTTCAAATTTGTATTCTCAGACCAGGCCTCTTTCCCCTAACTTTTGAGTAGTATTTTCTACTATTTACTTGGTCTCATGACTGGGATGTATCACAAGTATGTATTTAAATTAATATGTAGTGGTTTTAAAAAATGTCCACAAATTACTTGATATTCCTCCTTTTCCTCTCCTTGAGTGTGGACTAGACTTAATGACTCCTTCTAACTAATAGAATATGGTGGAAGTGAGAGTTTGTGACTCTTGAAACTGGGTGAATACAAGGCATGCAGCTTTCTCTTTCTTAGATCATTCACTTCAAGGGACTCCAGCTGTCATAAAAATGCTCAAGCAGGCCTTATGGAGAGGTTCATGTGATAAGAAACTGAGGCCTCTGGCCTACAACCAGAGAGGAATTAAGGTCTCCGGTCAATAGCCTTGTCAGTGGAAGTGGCTCATCCTGCCCTGGTCAAAGCCTTCAGATGACTACAATTCCTGATAACTTGAGGGCAATCTCATGAGATCTCCAGAACTAGAACCACACAGCTAAGCTGCTTCAGAATGCCTGCCTTACTTGAACTGATGTAATACATGTTTGCTGTTTAAGTTGCTAAGATTTACGGTACTTGGTTATGTATTAGAATCTCCAACAATGATTATAGTTTAGTCTATTTCTCCTTTTAGTTCTGTCAAATTTTGCTTCATGTATTTTGATGTCTTCACTTCATCTCTCCTTCTAACAGTTTCTAAACTATGCCAAGGTGATTTTTGCCTCAGGGTCTTTGCACTTGCCAGTCTCATACTGGAATGCTCTACTTCTGGCTCTTCATGTGGCTATGAGTTTGGTTTGGCTTTTTTTTTTTTTTTTCCATCAGGCTCAGCTTGATTTCATCTTTCCAGACATGACTTCCCTGACCATTGTCTCTAAAATAGACACCTGTCACTCCTCAATCACTCTCTATCCCATTACTTTCCCTATGCTCTTCATAGCAATAATCATAATCGGCAACCATATTGTTAATTCACTTCTTGCTTCTTTTGTTGTCTGTATCTCTCACTAGAATATAAGCTCCATAAGAGTAAGTAGTCTGATTATCTTGCTTACTTCCCAAACTCTAGAGCCTAATAAAGTTCCTGCCACATAGAGGAAGCTGCATGTATCTTTGTTGAGTCAAAGAATGATATAGAACAAAATGGGTGAGATGGAATTATCTCTTCTTGGGTCATATCATCATAGAATCCCTATAGTTGTTTGATGGTATAATGCAGCAAAGAGCAGAGTTGAGTTCCAGTAGTTGGTCTGTCCTCACTGCATGGCTTAGTACTGGAGTCTTTGCTCTCTGGCATACTTAACATAGTATTTGTGGTGGTTATGTTTGTAGGTCAACTTGACTAGGCCTGGTTGAGTGGCTGGACAGCTGGATGTAGTATTCCGCATGATGAGACTGGTAATCAACTCGATGGTGGAATCTACTGGGAGCAGCTGAGTAGCTGCCTTTGGGTATGTGGTCTGCTTCCTGTATACAAGGAGAAACTTTGAGAATGGTCTCTAGCCTTTGGCATGCTTGGACCCTGCATGTAGCCATGTTGTTGCTCAGCAGCCTGCTATGCTCTGCTGACCTTGGGATTTACAGTGGACTTAAGTTAATGGCCTGCCATGTTGATTGGTAACATTGGGACTGTGCCTTCTTACTTGTCAACCTTGGGGCTTCTCAGCCTCAACAGCTAGCAGCTGTTTGAGTGAAGAAATGCCTCTGGCTCCAGTGGGCTGGGAGCAGGAGGCAGAGCTGGACCCCAAGGTTTAGGGGCTTTCACCCAGCCTCTAGAGCTTGGCACTTTGAACTTGGACTTAAAGTCTCCAAATTGTAAGAATAAACAGTTTGTTAAGGCCATCCCATTTGTGGTATGTTTCCTGTCAGAGTGGTACTAGGTAACCAGAATAGTATTTTAAGAAATTCTGTGGAAATCTTCTAAGTTTGGTTGGTATGTTTCTTAAAATAATACATTTCCATTCAACTATGGGACAAGTCCCAGCAGGAGAATTGGCAGAACTATACCTTCAGCTCAGAGGAACATAAGGAAGAATTAGTCTCGGCTTAGAGGAAAATTCACTCATTTCACCCTCCCAGACCTCATCAAGTAATCTCTGAACTTCTTGCTTAAGAAAGAAGACTTCAAACACATGGTGTTATCCAAAACTCTTGTTTCCTTGTCCCTCATGCACATACATATAGGCTTCCTGGAGAAAGGTATCAGTAGGGAATGCTGAACACACTATAGATTGCCAAATTGCACTTGTTTTATTTTTCCAATGACACCAAAGTAGCAGCTTGACCCAAGATGTAGAACTTACTCAAGAGGAAAAACAGACTGGTCATTGGTAATTCATTCGTTCAGACATAGATCACTGAGACCAGCAGAAAAGGACCTTATTTTTTTCTGAAATATTGATCAATTGTCCTTCACTAAAATAGCATAGTGCCTAAGGCACTTGACTGCTCACCAGAAGGCTGGTGGTTCAAACCCACCAGCCCTCCTCGGAAGGAAGGTTGGGCAATCCTACTTCCATAGTGATACTGCCTCGGAAACCCAAGGAGGGGTCGCTATGAGTTGGGGCCGACTCAATGGCAAACAACAACAACAACAACAACAACAACAACAAAATACATTGATATAATGAAAAATAAATAGAAATTGGTCAACTTTGCCATGCACAAACCTTTTGACAATAATGAAAAAAATATTTTATGTGGAATTACAAAGAATGATAAGAAATTAGCATGAATGAAAATTGAAAAATAAAATCCTGCCAATCTTATGTGGTACCTTGCTGGCATAGGAGGTTTGCGATTTGACTACTAACTTAAAGGTTGGTAGTTTGAACCCAGAAGCTGTGTGGAAGAAAAGGCCTGGTGATCTGTTTCCTTTAAGATTACAGCCAAGAAAACCCTATGGAGCAGCTCTACTCTGTAGCACATGAGGTCACCATAGGTCGGTGGTCTTCTCAATGGCAGTTAACTCTACCACCACCAATTTAATAAGAACAAGTTTCATTTTGGGATATTTCTTTCTAGTGTTTGGTTTAACAAAGTGTTAAAGCTCCTTTGCTTTAAAGATAAAAGAAGAAATAGTTTTTGGTTTCCTGTCTGTATTATAGACAGGAATAGTATAGGACATCCTATAATACAAAAAGGATGTCTTAGGCCCTCTGATCTTCCCCAGGACACAACCCCACCCAAATCTCCAGAGAGAGAGATCCTTTGTCTTCAATGCCAGACCTTCTCTTCTGCAATTTCCCTCTGACCTCACCTTGAGACAACTCCCTCTCCCTTAGGCCTTCTGTGTGCTCTTGCTTCCTTCCTCTCCCTCCCCTGGTCCCTTTCCCCAGGTGAGCCTGTCCTTGAATAAACATACTCATCCTGAACTATTATTGGTTGATTATATTCAATGTGTCATTTTTAAGTATTTTGCATTTTATCAGAGGATAAATCCTCTTTTTGGTTAAAGTTATAGAAATAAAACTCAACTTGTGAAATGTTATACATCAGCCCTCTCATGGGACAAGAGCTTCTCTGGACAAGGAAATCTTCCAGAAAAATATGGCATGTAGGGAGTCCTTTGGCTTTGGAGAAAAGAAAACAAGCTTGTGTTGATCCTGACACCCACCACTTACCAACAAAGTGATCCTACATAGATTACTGAACGCTGAACCTTAGATTCTTCATCAGCAAAGTGGAAGTTATAATGTCTATTTCACAGGATTGCTGAAAGGATTCAACCAGGTAAGGATTCTAGCACAGATCCTGACACATACTGGTTTTCAGAAGATGACAGTCTCTCCTCCCTAACCCCCCCACCCCCGCCCTGCCAATTTTTCCTTATACATAGGCTAAAGCAGAAATGAAATCACGGCATTTCTCAGGCCTCAGGCCAAGATTTTCCTGGTTACTTAGAGCTCACCAGGGAAGTGTTGGTGTTGAAACTAGGCTGACTTATGCAGTAGTAGTAGACAGGGCCGGGTGAACTACCGGAGTCATGTTTTTTGAAATATTTATTTAGAGAGGCAAAGGTGATCCTGACATGCCTTGTAGAACAGTTTGTACATGATTCAAGCACCACCAGGCTCTCATTCTCAAATACTCCTCACTGCTTCTTTTCTGTGGGCTGACTTTATTCTCACTACATAGACTACTTCCTCACCAACAGTACCTACATTTCATGTCCTATAGTTCTCACCATTAGAGAAGGCCATCTCCAAAAATACCTTACAGACATACTAACTGAGTTTTGTGCCCATCTGAAGACCTCGGGTGGCATAGTGCCTGAGGCATTTGACTGCTAATCAGAAGGTTGGTGGTTCAAACCCACCAGCCACTCTGCAAAAGTGGGCAATCTACTTCAGAAAGATTTACCACCTTGGAAACCCAAAGGAGGTTGCTATGAGTCCGAATTGACTCGATGGCAGTGAGGTGTTTTTTTTGATGACTGAGTCAAGAGTGAATCCAAAAAACCAAAATCACTGCCATCGTGTCAGATTTGACCCATAGCGATCCTTCCTTGGGTTTCCTAGGTGGTATCACTATGGAAGTAGATTGCCCAACCTTCCTTCCAAGGAGTGGCTGGTAGGTTTGAACCTCCAGCCTTCTGTTTAGCAGTCAAATGCCTTAGACACTATGCCACCAGAGCTCCCCAAGAGTAACTAAGAATCACATTTCTGGAATGGATGAAATGGGAGCGGAGCACTTCCCAAAAGAAGAGGAGGGGAGCTGGGTTGACAAAGCAGTGGGTGGCCACGGTGCACTTTCAATATCAAGGACGGCTTATTATTCTCTGAGAGCATAAGCTTTGGCTCTGCTCTGGAGGCTTATTATTAGGGTGACCAGAAATCCTAGCTTACCCCAATAATTCTTTTATACACCTGTTGTCTTGATGTAGTTATTAATGGTACCCCTTTAACTCTCAAAAAAAAGAGTCCTGATTTGGGTAATAAATTATACTGGTCATCATATTTATTGGTGTTGTGACACTGAGCTAGCCAAAATTCTAGGGAAAAAAAAAAGTCTTTAAAAGGTGATTAAAATGACATGACTTCCTTTATGGTAGGAGTATTTAGGGACTCCCAGAATCTCACTGTTCTATGGCACATAATAGGCACTCAGTAAATGGTGAGTGAAAAATAGGACATTATATAAAAAAAACCTTTTTCCTCCCAAAGTATTCTATACAGTGACACTTAACACATTTTTTTGCAATTCTGTGTAAATTTTCAGAATTATTTATTTTATGTTGAGAATATAAACAGAACATACACAAATTCAGTTCCTACATGTGAATCCAGTGGCACTGATTACATTTTTCAATATAACTTCTACATTCTTCTTACCCTCCTTTTTGAAGTTCTTCTTCCTCCACAAATTAAATTCAGTGGTCTCTAAGGTTCCTGTCTAATCTTTCAAGTTGCTGTTGTCACTTTGATCTTATGTAGATAGATCTTAAAATAGTACAATGCTCAAGGCATACATTTGTATCAATTAAGCTAAATTATTGTTTGGTTTTAAGAATACTTCAGGTAATTATTTTTGGTTTAAATTTTCTCAAGGCAATTTTTCAGGGTTTCTTTAGCCTTCATGGCTCTAGAAAGCCTATAGTCCATGAGAATTGGAAGATCTGTTCTGCATTTCTCCCCTTTTGACCAGGATTCTTTTACAGAATTTTTGATCAAAATAACCAGTAATGATAGCCAGGCACCAAAGGTGACAGTTATTTATGGACACAATTAGCCCTGTATTCTATTTCCCCCTCCTATGCTTGACTCTCCTTCCTCTGCTGAATTCTGTGCAATATTATGGAGCATATTAGACTAATAAAAATCACAGGATTACTGGAAATTTAAAGATGATTTAGTCCAACTCCCTTCCAATTAGTTCCAAACCAAACTCACTGTCATCAAATCAGTTGTGACCCACAGTGACCCTTCCTTGGGTTTCTGAGGCAGTATCATTATGGAAGTAGATTGTCCAACCTCCTTTCCAAGAAGTGGCTGGTGCGTTTGAACCACCAGCCTTCTGGTTAGCAGTCAAATGCCTTAGGCACTACACCACCAGAGCTTCCAATTAGTTAGTAAATTATTTTTTATCTACTAGTAGCTGAGAAGTATTAGGTAATAAATATTAGGTAATAAATATTTGATTTTATGTTTTCAATGCTTACTTTCCTTCAATCACATTTCTATCATAAGAACATCTGATGGTGTTTGAGCGCTTAGTGCCTAAGGCACTTGATTGCTAACCAGAAGGCTGGCAGTTCCAAGCCCACCAGCCATGCCTCAGAAGGAGGGTTGGGCAATCTACTTCTTTAGTGATACTGCCTCGGAAACCCAAGGAAGGGTTACTATGAGTCGGGTCTAACTTGATGGCACGTAACAACAACAACACTATTGGGAAACTCCTCATGCTCCATAACACAGCCCTCCAGTTCTGGGCAGCTTCAGTATCAAAACATCCTTTCTTACAAAAGTTGAAATCTTTCTTCTTATAGTTTACATTCATCTATCTGCTTCTCTGCCCCTGAGGCTACTGGTCTTCCACACACAGTCTTCAACAGTTGAGGGGAGCCATTTGTTCCCTACTATTCTTCACCCAGGTTGTTGTGTTATCAAGTTGATTCCAGCACGTAGTTACCCAGTAGGGTTTCATTGGCTGTAATCTTTACGGTAGCAGATAGCTAGGTCTTTCTCCTATGGAGCCACTGGGTGAGTTCTAACTGCCAACAATTTTTTTTTTTTTTTGTGATTTGGGAAAGTTTACAGAGCAAATTCACTTTCCATACAGAAGTTCACATACATTTTGTCTCATGACATTGACTACAATTTCCCACAATGCAACAGCTCCCTTCCCACTTCCTCCCCATAGTTACCTGTTCCCTGTGTCCATCCCTCCATGCACTCCTGCCCCCTGAGCTGTCTTGCTGTGCGTACACAACCCTTCTTTCTCCCATGATTATTCTCTCCAAGGAGTGTATCTAACTACTGTAAATATCAGCTCATATGCCTGTCTTTTGTTTGACTGGAAGCCACAGGAGTGGGTTCAATTCCAGACCTGAAGGGAATCTAAGGGCCATAGTTTCAGTGGTTCCATCATGCTCTATCAGACCAGCAAACCTGGTCCTTTTTTTATTTTTTCCAAACTATTTTGAGTTTTGTCCCACATTGTTCTCCCACTCTACCCAGGTTCTCCTACATAGATCCCCCTCCGAGTGGTTGACAGTGGTAGCTGGACACCATCTAGTTCTTCTGGTGTCATAGTCATATAGGCTGAGGATTGCATGGTGTACCAGTCCCTTGGACTAATTGTTTCTATGAAACTTTCGTTTTCTTCATTCCTCTTTCCTCTGGATGAGGAGAGAACCATCATTGCATCTAGATGGTTGCTTGCAAGCTTTTAAGATCCCACTCACTACTTGCCAAAGTAGGATGTGGAACAATGTTTTGTGCAGTATGTTATGCCAATTGAGCTTGATGTTCCCTGCGACTATGGTACTGAGCCCATAGGTCCAGCTCCTTGCTCCCTCTGGGTAGCTGGCTGTGGCCAAGAAGTGACTAGAAGTTTGTCCCTTGTCAGCTCTACTTTATACCTAGAAATTCTTAGAGGACATACCAATACACTTGTAGAAATATTGTCTGCCAATCCTATACATGGTCTTGGGCACACTCCCCCTTGCATAGGCATACCTAATAGTTCAGCCTGTCTACCCATCTATCCACCCATATATCCATGTTTGCCTTCACTGACAACGCAGTATTGTATGTGTAAAAGGGTTCATTTTTGTTGTTGGTACCTCCCATGTACCCCTCTATGTCTCCTTCTTCCTCAATGCCACCATGTTGTTCACTCACATTTGCCACATTGCCCTTCTCTTCACCCAAATCAGTACTTGTCTCTATCTAACAATGTTCCCTTCCCTCCCCTCCCCTCCCACCCCTGGTAACCAACAAAGAAAATTTCCTTCCATATAGAAAACTTTACTTGACTTTTTAAAATAACGGAATAATACGATATTTGTCCTGTGATTGACTTATTTCACTAAGCATAAGGTCCTCCAAGTCCATCCACTTCATGCAATGTTTTGCAGATTCTATGTTATTCTTTAGAGTTGCATAGTATTTAATTGTGTGTATGTACTATATTTTGGTTATCCATTCCTCAGTTGATGGACACCTACGTTGTTTCCATCTTTTGGCTATTGTAAATAGTGCTGCGATGAACATGGATGTGCATATATCTGTTCTGGTCCTGGCTCTCGCTTCCTTAGGATATATACCTAGTAATGAAATGGCTGGGTCAAATGGTATTTCTAATTCCAACTTTTTAAAGAATTGCCATCCTACTTTCCACAGTGTTTGTACCATTTTACAGTCCCATCAGTAGTGTATGAGAGTCCCAATCTCTCTGCATCCTTGTCAGCATTTGTTATTTTCTGTCTTGTTGAACTTTGCTACCAGTGCTGGAGCAAGATGGTATCTCATTGTTGTTGTGATTTACATCTCTCTTGACTGCTAA
>NW_006922329.1:949950-958489 GCF_000298275.1 Orycteropus afer afer
TTTTCCTTGAGGAACTTCATAGTTTTAGTTTCACATTGAAGTCTTTGATCCATCTGGAGTTAGTTTTTGTGTATAGTGTGAGGTATAGATCTCGTTCCATTTTTCTGTAAATGGATATCCAGTTTTGCCAGCACCATTTATTAAACAGACAATCTCTTCCCTATTTAATGGATTTTGGCCCTTTGTCAAAGATCAGCTGACTATAGGTCGATGGATCTATTTCTGGGTTCTCAATTCTATTCCATTGGTCTATGTGTCTGTCATTGTACCAATATCAGGCAGTTTTGACTACTGTGGCTGTATAGTAGGTTTTGCGATCTGGCAGTGTGAGACCTCCCTACTTTGTTCTTTTTCTTCAATTAACTAAAAACTCACTGCCTTCAAGTCCGATCCAACTCATAGCAACTCATCTTTGGTTTCTAAGGTGGTATCACTATGTAAGTAGGTTGCCCGATCTTCTTTCCAAGGAGTGGCTGGTGGGTTTGAACCACCAGCCCTCTGATTAGCAGTCAAATGCCTTAGGCACTACAGCATTAGAGCTCCCAATAACACTTTGCTTATCCCAGGTCTCATTCCTTTCCATATAAAGTTAGTGATTGTTTTTTCCATATCCTAAAAGAATGTTGATGGGATCTGGATTGGGATTGCATTGAATGTATAGATTACTTTTAACTGCCAACATTTTGATTAGAAGCTAAGTACTTAACTGTTGTTTCACCAGGACTCCTTTACTCAGGTTAAACTATCACAGGTTCCTTTTCACATCTGCTATAGTAAATCCTTTGTCATTTTAATCACCCTTTTCTGGATAATTGTGGTTTGTCTAGGGATCTCTAAGACAGGATTAAGGATGTATTTTGACCATGATAAAAAAGAGTGGCAGTCTTCTTGCCTTTAAGAAAACTGTTTCTATTAATATTAAGCCAAGATTGTTTAGACTTTCTAGCCATGTCACACTATTGGCTCACATGTAGCTTCTCACTCATTATTCTTAATTAGGTGCAGCCTTAGTATTTGAAGTCTGAATGGAAAGCAAAGCACTTTTTCATACATTTTTTCTGCTAAGTCAGTTTTCCTCTATCATTTCTTAAGCAATTGGTTAATTGAATAATATTAGAGACCAGCATTTATCCCTGTTAAATGGTAGAAGTTACATGCTATAAAAGACTATGGTAGTTTTAGATTATGTGTCAACTTGGCTGGGCCTGGTTTTCAGTGGCTGGGCAGCTTGATGTACTTATTCCTCATGGTGAGATTAGTAATTAACTCCATGGTGGAATCTACTGGAGCAGTTGAGTAGCTGCTTTAGGGGTGTAGTCAGCTTCCAGTATATCAGAAGCAACTTTGAGGAAGGTCTCCAGATTTTTGGCACACTTGGATCCTGCATGTAGGTGAGTCTTTGTTCAGCATCCTGCCATTCTCTGTTGGTCTTGGGACTTTTTCTGGACTTGAATTAGTGGTCTGCCACGTTTGGGCAATCCTACTTCCATAGTGATACTGCCTCGGAAACCCAAGGAGCGGTGGCTATGAGTCGGGTTTGACTCGATGGCACATAACAACAACAACAACAATGTGTTGTTTGGTAACATCAGGACTGTGACTTTTTTACTTGTTGGTCTTAGGTTTGTCAGCCTCAGCAGCCAGCAGCTGCTTGAGTGAAGAAAGTCTCCAGCTTCAATGGGCCAGGAGCAAGAGGCAGAGCAGAAGCCCAAGGTTGAGGGGCTTTCACCCAGCCCCTGCAGCCTGACACTTTGAACTTGGACTTCTAGCCTCAAAAACTGTAAAAGATTAAACTCCTGTTTGTTCAAGCCATATCCCATTTATGGTATTTTCTGTTAGAGTGGCACGAAGTAACCAAAACAAAGACCTTTCAAATATTCTTGGATCATAATTTGATATTTAGATTTTTCTTCAACTTTTCCATCTTGTTTTTGTTTCATATTTAATAGGTGGGGAATATTTGAAAGAAAGTGGCAGTAACTAACAATTAGCCTTCATCCTTTAAGAAATAACTTCACAAATTGAGTATCCTGATAAGTAACCAAGATGTTACAAGGATGCATACTCCACAAGAAAAAAGTTTTGCAAAAATTGAGTCTATTCCACAGTGAATGAACTGCCTTTTAAGATATTTCCTGATGGTTGGCAGGTTGAGACAAACAGGATAACCATGTGTCCAGGATGTTTTACTGGAAATTCCTGCACTGGGTGGGATGTTATACTCAATGATCTCTAAAGATATTTCCATCTTATAGATTCCATGTACATGACATGGTTACTATTCATAGTCAGCATTAAGTAGATTTTTATTTCCTGATTCCATACCTGAAGGAACATTTCATTTTCATTCACTAAGTGTTTAACAATGAAAAAAAAAAAAAGGACTACTTATAAAAAGTTTACCTATATAATAATGATTAGAGGATATGTCTTTGGAAAATTTAAATCTCTGTTACAAATGTGTTTCATTTAAAGCGGGAATTAAGCTTTATCTTAATAAGAGAACATGAAATCTGAGTGATTATTTGTTGAATATACATTATTAACAATCACAATCATTGGTATGTACACAATGAGTTTATGAGTGTTTTCTTGTTGGTAATATACAAGCTGTCAAGCTTATGGGATTCACTTATGTATCACTACACCCATCTATCCATTCATCTATCCATTCATCCATCCTGGTAAATGCAAATTAAAACATTCACTGAATGTCTTAATGTGACATCAATTAGTTAGTAATTGTACAACTAGATAGTTGCAGCCCTAAACTTAGAATGGCATTTTAAAGTTTAAGAAACTACTTTGAGGCTAGAAGGAAAAAGAATATCATAGCATCAAAATTCTCCGAAGGAAAGTGCCAAATTCTAGCCTGTTATTTATTATTTGCTCTATTGTGGAACTCAAAGCTTTTCCAGATGAGGATACATTTGATTGAATACAGCTTCTGAGTCCCCTAGTAGATCATGAGGGTGGTCCAGCTGCCTTTGTGACATAATAATGGATTCTAAGTTATCACTTAGAGAAAAGCATTCAAGAAATTTCAGACAGGAGAAAAATGAAGCAAGAATACTATTTGAATTGAGAAAAATCATGAATGGCTTTTCCAAATATCACTGGATGCAATCAGATAAATGCATTTAGATATTTGTATATTCTTTTCTTATTTAAAAAAAAAAAATCATGTATATGGCTTTCCTGTCCAGAGAATTCTACTCAGCTAAACTAGAAAATGATGGTTCATTTTGATTAATTTTGGATTAAATAACACTGTGTGGTAGTTAAGGTTGTGTGTCAGCTTGGCTGGGCAGCTGGATGTAGTTTTTCCCTATGATGAGACTGTAATCACCTTCATGGTAGAATCTGCTGGGAGCAGCTAGGGAGCTGTCTTTGGAATGTGACCTACCTGCAGTGTACAAGGAGAAGCTTTGGGAAAGATCTTGAGCTTTTGGCACATCTGGATCTTGCATTTGGCCGAGTCTTCATCTCAATGGCCTGCCGATGTTGGGATTGTTTTTGGATTGAACTAGTGGCGTGCTGTGTTGTCTGCTAATCTTGGGGCTGTGCCATTTTACTTGTCAATCTTGGGTTCATCAGCTTCAGCAGCCAGCAACTGTGTGAGTAAGAAAAAGCCTCCATCTCTAGTGGGCCTGGAACAGGAGATAGAGCTGAAGTCCAAGGTCGAGGGATCTACATCCAGCCCCTAGAATCATCACTTTGAGTTCTAGCCTCCTAAACCATAAGAGAATAAATTCCTGTTTGTTAAAGCCATGCACTTGTAGTATTTCTGTTATAGCAGCACTAGAGAACCAAGACACTTTGTAATTGCATTTTTTTTTTTTTTCCTTCTAATCTTGGAGTCTGACATTACATAGACAATACAAAACATCTCTAATCCAGGTCTGAACTCAAGTGTCTGCTGTTTCCCTCTTTTTGCAATGTGGCTTTCTAACTCCAGTTTGATACTGAAATGGAAATCAGTTCATCAGAATAACTTCTATTGCTACTGGTCCCCTAATGACTTTTATAGCACTCTTCATTGTGGAGGTGTAATTGTAGAGAACTTTAGGACTTCTCAGTAGAAAAGGTCAACCTGTGTTGTTATGATGACCAAGCATTTGTTGACATTTCATTTTCATTAGGAAATATTTCCATGTCAACCATGAACATTAAAACTTTCTTCTAAAATAACTTTGAGTTCTCTTTCTGCTCATCTTTTGGTTACTGAGGCCATAGCTTATTAGTAGCCTAAAGTTCTCAGAAGTGGAATTGCTTTTCCTTACTAACAACCAATTGAATTTCATTATATTGTTGTTGTTAAGTGCCATCGAGTAGGGTAAAATTACCTTTCCTTTGGTGATAGCCTATATTCTAACCCTCTTTATGAGGTTTGTAGCTTCTGGCTGGAATTAAAGAACAACAAATATAATAGATTTAATACATCAACAGTGATACAAATCATCAGCCACAAATATTGTTTATTTCTGTGTCCTAACAGACAATGGGATCTCTGGAGGCATAGTGCCTAAGACATTTGACTGCTAACTAGAGGGCTGGTGGTTCAAACCCAACAGCCACTCCTCGGAGGGAAGGTTGGGCAATCTGCTTCCGTAGTGAGACTGCCTCGGAAATTCAAGGAGGGGTCGCTATGAGTCAGATCCAACTCGATGGCAGTGAGTTTGGTTTGGTTTTTGGTAGCAGTCAATAGTATATTACTATAACATAATTCTTGTGAAGGTGTGATACTTCACAGTACATGTTCTCTTACTGTCTCCAAGGTTCATTTCTAGTACTTGTTATATTCCATGGTAATATAGATGAAGATGTTTAGCAGTATTTCCTGTGGCTTTGCATACAATATTTTGTAAATTAATCCACATACATATTAGGGTTAAGCTAGAGAAATGAGGGATTTGACATTCCACTGGAGAATTGCTAATATGAGTATGAGAGATAAACACTAGTGTGCCCATAGTTTTTACTCTGGAAAGTACAGGGGACATTGGTAGACACCAAGGAAGATATAACCTTGGTAGTGTCTTCTGTTCAGAGTATGGCTAATTTGGAAGTAATAGGCTAGAGGCTTTCAGCTTTGTGTGGTTTCTTAAAGGAAGTAATCTTCCTTAAATAGAAAATAATATGGTTTGTGGATACAACTTCAAAAGGGTATGAATCATGAGTGTTTAACTTACTGCAAATGGTGAGAAGCTTTATGTCTAGTTTAGAATCAGGCAACTTGGAAAAAAAAAAACATGATAATATCTTGGCCTTTTTATGGTTTTATGGGCTGGTGACTTTCTAACTAGAATTGCTTAGTCTTTGAATGAGGTATTACTCTTCTGCACATGAGAATTCATCCTCACATTGGGTGAAAGCCAGACTGATTTAGTTCCTATGACTCATCTATAAGACCTATCCTGGTGAGATTATGCTATTCACGGACTCTCAGTTGAAGCCTCATATCTAGAGAGGAGTCCTTCTCCCACCACTCTATTGCCTTTTTCTTTCATCCCCTCCTCCAGCACTAATTCAGACATACCCCAACCTTAGGTGTCTGGGTTCCCAGAGTAATTCTTGGCACTTACAACATTATAGCAATGATCTTTGTATTTTTTTGATCTTGCACCCTTATGAGTAAATATATTTGAGCATTTATCCCTAATATGTATATAATTATTTATAAATTATGTAAATATACTACTATAATAACATTTTTGTGTTTATATAACCACATGCAAATCAAAGGTGATAAAATTAAAAATAAATACAATTAGAAGATCTGAAGTTATTTTCCCTGTGCTCCAACAGATCATCTTGTATTCTCTTTCAAATATGTGCATCTTACTTTGGCGATCTTATAGTACTGGTATTTGTGATTGTGTCCTCTAGATAGGTTGTGTCCTTCAACTAGACTGTGCACTCTGTAAGGGTATAGCATGCAGTTAATTCATTTTTATACCCAGGAAATCTAGCATAGCATCTTGGACATAATAAGCTTTAATGATGCTTATTTTGAATGCACAAATAAATTTCAACTTCTGTATATTCTTTCCCATGAGTGCTTTCCCTTTTCTTCCCTCCTTTTTCTCTTGGCCCAAAGTCTCCAAGCCCTTATTCATTATGAATACTTTCCTGTCCATCACTCTAAATTTGATGATATTGTTCTTTTCACCTATAGAAATTAGTGACTTTGCTGCCCACTTGAGCAGATATGTCTGTGGACCTATGTCAGATGACATGTTTTCATGCGTGTGTGGATCTTCACAGAGAGATTGTAAGCTCTCTCTTTGCTTCTAACTCAACTCAGTACCTTACTCTTGCTATATTTACATAAGTCATTCTATAAATATTCATTGAACAGATGACAAAGCTATCAATTCACACAGCTACACTTTTGACTCAAAATTGTCTAAATGTGTTTGGCATTTTGTTCTCTTGTAGACATTTAAAAGCAGCTATTCTTCTTCCAAAGCTCCCTGACTGGCTCTGATTCTCTCAGTGAATCAATTTGCAAAATCCTTGGCCATAATTTAGGAAAAAAGTAGAAAATGCAATGTGAAAAAAATGTGTCTTAAGCATACTCATAAAATCACAGTTCTATAGTTAGGATCAGTGGGCATTGGGTTCCCAGAGACACATTTGAGTAGTTGTCCCTATATACATGTAAGCATACATATTTCATTGTGTCTCAACTGATCAAATCAAAGCCTTGGAGTCTGTCAAAAGAAGTAACGTACCTGGTTTGTTTTTAAAGCATTTGCTCAGGCCTTTCAACATTCATATGCTTTAAGATCTAAAGTCTTAGGTTCTAAAAACCTCCTTCAGAGTTTTCCTTAGGCTTTTCCTTGGATTTGAGCTCTCAGCACATGTGATCTGTAGATCAGGAATTCAAGAGATTTCGATATTGGCAGCCACACCAAAGAGTTCATATACATAAGATGTCAGCAAAGTCTTCAACAAAAATGATTCCTGTCTGATTACATGGGCATAATAATAATTTCTGGGTTGAATTCCATCTTTTCTGCAGCTCTCATTCATGCCCATATGGAGAAAAAGGGAAAGCATTTGCCAGCTTAACAAAAATATTTCTGGTTGCCTAGATCCCAGAAAGTATCACAATTTTACCTTCATGTTGTAGAATAGTATGACTTCTTTGTGACAAAACCCTAATAGTATTTTTCATTCTATATACATGGTGCTTAATAAATGCTTTTTGGATGACTCAGTGTAGAAAATATGTGTTTATTGGTGAGGGAATAAGATTTATGTTCCACTAAATATCCCATTTCCATCTCAGTATGTATGTTGACACAGCTCATTAATATTTTCCATCTGTTCCTAAAAGCATTTGAAGATCTGTTCTCTTACCCTCACAATAACCTTGAAAGGTAGGTGGAGCACAATTTATCTATCAGTAAATAAATGATAAAACTGGGTCCAGATAAGCTTGCAGATTTTGAGTCTTACTCTTGGCAATTCTTTCTCTAAGAGCTATATATGTGTGTATTGGGGCAGTAAAAGAGAAGGCAAGAAAATGAGTGTGATGTGCTGATGGCATATAGATGTGTATTATATATACAGTGAAAGGATGAGTTGCCCAACCTTGGCACTATTGAGATTTTGGGCTGGATAATTCTTTGTTGGGGTAACTTTCCCTCTGCATTAGAGAATGTTCCACATAATCATTGGTATCTTCCCACTCAGTGCTAGTAGCAGTCCTTCTCTATTCTCTACCCCCCAGTCATGACACTCAAAAATTATCTAGATGTCATGTTTCCTGGGGTAGAGGAGCAAAATTGTCCACTATTAAGAACTTCAGTTCACTACACCAAACTAAAGGGAAACCAAAATGGCTTAGAACTATGTAGTAAATATAGAAAAAGCCAGTCAGTCCTCATAATTTGGTCACTCATTTTGTTCAACAACATTTATTGAGTTCTTATTGTTTGAAAAAGTTATACTAGGTACTGAAGGAGGTACCAAGACACAAGCAAGACAACCTATACAATAAGACACTCAGTCTCCTAAATAAAAAAGTCATGTAGACAACTTTGACAAGTGTTTCCTGAATGCTTACTATGAACAAGGTGCTAGACAAGTTATATTCCATATTATGATGAGACTCACATTGGGATAAGGTAAACAGAAAAAACACACATACATTCCCTTTTTTACTGACCTTCTCCTTTATCAAGACTGGTATCTTTCTCCAGGGACTGGTTCTTCTGACAATATATATATGATGATGAGTCCAGCCATTCTTGCTTCTCAAGAGCATTTTGGCTGTATTTCTTTCAAGACGTATTTGTTCATTCTTCTGCCGTGCATGATAATTTCAGTATTCTTCACCAACACCATAATTCAAATGCATCAAGTTTTCTTCAATCTTCCTTATTCATTAACCACTTTTCATATATATGTATATATGTATATATATGTGTGTGTGTGTGTATATATATGTTGTTGTTAAGTGCCGTCGAGTCGTTTCCTACTCATAGCGACCCCATGCACAGCAGAACGAAACACTGCCCGATCCCGC
>NW_006922329.1:962489-974451 GCF_000298275.1 Orycteropus afer afer
ATATATGAGGCTTTATTGATAATACCATGGCTTGGGTCAGGTGTACCTTAGTCTTCAAAGTGACATCTTTGCTCTTTAACACTAAAGAGGTTATTTACAGCAGATTGCCCAATGAAATATGTCATCTCACTCCTTGACTGCTGCTTCCACGGGCATTGATTGTGGGTCGAAGTAAAATGAAATCCCTGAAAATTTCAATCTTTTCTCTATTTATCATAATGTTGCTTATTGGACCCATTGTGAGATTTTTTTTAAAAAAATAATTTAAGGTGTAATCCTTACTAAAGATTGTAGTCTTTGATCTTCTTCAGTAAGTGCTTCAAATCTTCACTTTCAGCAAGCAAGGTTGTGTCATCTGCATATCACAGACTGAATGAGTCTTCCTCCAATCCTGATGCTGCATTCTTCTTCACATATTTCAGCTTCTCAGATTATTTGCTTAGCATACAGATTGAACGAGTATGATGAAAGGATACAACCCTGATGCACACTTTTCCTGATGCTGTATTCCCTTTTCTGTTCAAAAGCCAGCTTCTTGGTCTATGTACAGGCTCCTCATGAGTGCAATTAAATGTTCTGGTATTCCCATCCTTCACAATGTTATCTATAATGTATGATCCCCACAGTCAAATTCCTTTGCATAGTCAATAAAACACAGTAATATCTTGGTATTCTTTACTTTCAGCCAAAACCCATCTGACATCAGCAATGACAGAGTTCCATGCCTTCTGAATTCGGGTTGAATTTTTGACAGTTCTGTCAATGTACTGGGCAACCATTTTTGAATTATCTTCAGCAAAATGTTATTTGTGTGTGATATTAGGGATATAGTCCAATAATTTCCACAGTCTGTTGGATTGCCTTTATTTGGAATGGGCAACAAATCTGGCTCTCTTCCTGTTGGTTGGCTAGGTAGCTATCTTCCAATTCTCTTGGCATAAAAGAGGAAGGGCCTCCAGTGCTGCATTTATTTTTTGAAACATCTCAATAGATACTCCTGTAGTCTTTTGTTTGTCAAGTGTAGCTTGGACTTCTTCCTTCAGTGACATTGATAGTTGATCATATGCTACTTCTGGTGAAAGTCAACCAATACTTTTTGTTATAGTTCATATATACATACATATATATATGTGTGTGTGTGTGTGTGTGTGTGCGCACATATATGTGTGTGTTATATATATATATATATATATATATATATAGGAGCTCTGGTAGCATAGTGCCTAAGGCACTTGACTGCTAACCAGAAGGCTGGCGGTTCAAACCCACCAGCCACTCCTTGGAAGGAAGGTTGGGCAATCCTATTTCCGTAGTGATACTGCCTCGGAAACCCAAGGAGGGGTTGCTATGAGTCGGGACCGACTCGACGGCAAATAACAACAACAACAACAACATATATATATATTTATTCTGTGTATTCCTTCCATTGTCCCTTGATGTTTCCTGCCTCATTCAATATTTTGCTCATAGAATCCTTCAATATTGGAACTTCAGGCTTGACTTTTTTCAATTCTTTCAGTTTGAGAAATGCCAAGCATGTTCTTTCCTTTTGTTTTTCTAATTCCAGGTTTTTACACATTTCATTATAATTTTATGTTTTCTCATGTCAACCTTTGAAATCTTCTATTTAACTCTTTTATTTGATCATTTGTTCCACTTACTTTAGCTACTCTTCATTCAAGAACACATTTCAGAGTCTCTTCTGACATCCATTTTGGTCTTTTCTTCCTTTCCTGTTTTTTAATATAGTTTGCTTTCTTCATGGGTGATATTCTTGATGTTATCCTACAACTCGTCTGATCTTCAGTAATTGGCATTCAGTGTGTCAAATCTATATTTCAGATGTTGTCTAAATTCAGGAGGGATATACTCAAGGTCATATTCTGGCTCTCATAGACTGTTTTAATTTTCTTCAGCTTCAACTTGAACTGAAGAAGTTGTTCACCTAGGAAAAATCTGTCACACAATCTCCAGCATCATTTCTATTACCAAGGCTGTATTTTCCAACTACTGATCCTTTTTCTTTGTTTCCAATTTTCACATTCTAATCACCAGTACTAATCAATGAATTGTGATTGCATGCTTGATCAACCTCAGACTGCAGAAGTTGGTAAAAATGTTCAATTTCTTCATCTGTGGCTTTAGTCTTTGATGTGTGAATTTGAATAATGGTCATATTAATGGGTCTTCCTTGTAGACATATGGATATTATCCTATCACTAAGACCATGGATTTCAGAATAGATCTTTAATTGTTCTATTTGATGATGAATGGGGTGTTATTCCTCTTCAGCTTATCATTCCTGGCATAGTAGACCATATGATTGTCCAATTCAGTGACCAATACCAGCTCACTAATGCCTAAGATAATGATCATTATGTGTTCAATTTCATTTTTGACTTCTGATTTTCATAGACTCATACTTTGTGTGTTCCACACTCTGATTATGAGTGGATATTTGCAATTGTTTCTTTTTATGTTGAGTCATGCTACATAGCAAATGAAGGTCCTGAAAACTTTACTCCATCCATGTCATTAAGATTGACTCTACTTTGAGGAAGCAGCTCTTCTCTGGTTATATTTTGAGTGCCTTCCAACCTCAGGGGCTCATCTTCTGGCACCATAGCAGACAACCATTTATAAGACAACTATCTATCAGACTGCTATTTATAAGGTTTTCACTGTCCAGTTTTTTAAGAAGTACATTGTCCAGTGCTTCTTCCAAGTCTGTCTTAGCCTAGAAGCTCTCTTGCAACCTGTCCACAAGGGGTGACCCTGCTGATGTTTGAAATAGCAGTGACATAGCTTCCAGCATCATAGTAACACATAATCTACCAATCCACCATAGTATGACAAACTTGCAGAGAAATGGTGGAAAATATGGTGTGTATGTGTGTGTGTGTGTGTATGTATTCACTTATGAACAAAAGATTTTCAGACTAGTTGGGAATAGGTGAAAAGAAACTAAAAAAAAACTGACATTCAGTACAAAATTGAATGTAGCCACTTTTTATAAAGGGAGCTCTGGTGGCATCATGCCTAAGGCATTTGGCTGCTAACTAGAAGGCTGGCGGTTCAAACCTACCAGCCACTTCTCAGCAGGAAGACTGGGCAATCTATTTACAAAGGAATAATAAAGTATTTCATGTGATTCTGGAAATTAGCATAAAAGGAATTGTCAAAAGCAGAGCTAGAGAAGTAGAAGAAAGTTCCTTGTGTATGGAAACATAAGTAAACTCTGGGGAAGAAACTGTAGAGGAGCAAAGGTATGAGGACCCAGATGAAATATTTTGATTTTCCCAAATTTATTAAATATTGTCAGAAATTTTTTACTATACTTTAAGTGTGTTTTTATGCCCCTAAATCTATTTATTATTCAACATCATGACTTTTACTTCTCTACTGGCTATGACACTGATTTTTAAATTTATCTTTCCCTTAAAGTTTTTTCTTACTATAAAAACAATGTAGAAAAGTTAGAAATTAAAGACAACAAAATAAAAAGTATAAAGCACATCCAAATCCTACTGCCTGAAGACAAACTCTTTTAACTCTTTGGGGTTCACCCCTTTCATTAAACTGCTTTATAACCTGCTATTTTTCACTTAGGAGCCCTGGTGGCATAGTGGTTTACTATTCGGCTGCTAACTGAAAGATCAGCTGTTTGAACCTGTCAGCTGCTCCATGGGAAAAAGATGGGGCAGTTTGCTTTTATAAAGATTACAGCCTTAGAAACCCTATGGGCCAGTTCTACTCTGTCCTACAGGGTGAGTCAGAATTGACACATCAGCTAGATTTTTAAAATTGTTTACTTAGTAATAGTGGTGGTTAAGGTGGTGTGTCAACTTGGCTGGGCCATGATTTGAGTGGCCTGGCAGTTGGATGTAGTGATTGGGTGTGGTGTAATCACTTTCATGGTGGAATCTGCTGTAAGCAGTTGAAGGGGAGTTGCCTTCGAGGTGTGGCCTGGTTCCAGTATATATGGAGGAGCTTTGGGAAAGGTCTCTAACTTTTTTCTCATTTTGGGTTCCTGCATTTGGCCCCTCATCATCTCCAATTCCTGGAGAACCAGTGACCTGCTGTGTTGTCTCCTGATGTTGAGATTGTTGCCTGTGCAGCTTGTAAACCAACAATCTGCCATTGTTCCAGCTGATCTTGGATTCATTAGCCTCAGCAGCCAGCAGCTATGTGACTCAGGAGAAGCCTCCAGTTTGCTTCAGTGGGCCTGGAACAAGAGGCAGAGCCAAAGCACCCAGCCCCTAGAGGCCACTCTTAATTCTGGCCTTTCAGCCTCCCAAACTGATAGGGAATAAACTTCTGTTTGTTACAGCAGCACTAGAGAACTAAGACAGTAATATATTATAAACATTTCTCTTCCACTTCAATAAATTCACATCTGCATCCCCTTTTAATGGTCGCTTAGTATTTAAGTTACAAAGGTGAACCAAAATTCATTAATAAACCTTCTGTTGCTGGTCTTTTCTGTGTCTTCAAACTTCTCTGTCATAAGCAGAGCAGGGACGGATTTTCTTGTGGCTGCATTTTCCTTATTTACTTCCTTAGAATAATTTCTCAGTAGTTTTCAACATTTTCACCCTCAAGGACTCCCTTTATTTTTGCCCCATTCTAAGTCTCATAATTTGAAAAGATACAATCTAGCAAACTACATTTGATATATTAAAAAAAAATGCTCTATCATTTTCTACTTATCAAAGTCTTAGATTACTGCTCATCAAAACTTTGGATCACCATGAGATTTTAAAAAAAAGAATATTTACTACACTGAGATGATATAATTCCAGACTCGGAAAGAAGGTGGGGCAATCTACTTCCGTAGTGATACTGCCTCGGAAACCCAAGGAGGGGTCGCTGTGAGTCGGATCCGAGTCGACGGCACATAACAACAACAAGGTAAAGATTCTTGATGTGCTTGTTAGCCTCTGCAGCCTTATCCTGGGGAACCATGCTCTTTCTCTAAGGTTTCTAGAAATAATTAGAAATTGCTTGCAGACGCTTTTCCCACATTTGCAGGTTCTTAGTGTTGGGGCTAAAGGTGATAAATCCTTGGAGTCAGAGAGTGGTTTCAGACCTTGAAAGAGAACTATGAACATAATGTTTAAATACAGCAAAATGTTTGCTCTGTTTTCTGCACTTCATTGGTAGATTTCACATGATTGCTTCTTCTTTAGACACACTTTGTGCTGGGAACAGGTTGTTAGAGAACAAAGTTTTAATCTAATCGCATTAAAGAAAAAGTCCCAAGTAGACCATTTCTGATGGTCTTGAGTAGTCAAACATGCAGAACCCTGAATTCCTCCATAAAATGTGTTAATGGATATAGGCTGGCTCTGTCCTTTGCCAGTGATGGTGGCTGCAGAGCAAATCTACAGAGAAACTGGGTGCCTTGCTCATTTCCAAACTGAATTCACTTTGGCCTTTACTGCTTATTAGTTAGATTGCTTTGCTTACTGGTGTGATGTTCAGAATAGCTCTTTGGACCCAGATACTAAGGAAAAGAACTTCAGTGGTTATCTGGACATTCTAAATTTAGTTCATTTTCTGAATTGTCTGTTGCCAGTGGGTTAAATGGTTTGGTTCCTGGCCTGAGGTTTGGGTTACAGAATTCTTAGGCAGGGGTTCCTCCTCGTGGCATTCTGCCTTCAGATTAGGTTTAGCAGAGGCGGTGTGTATGCATGGTGGTGGTGATGGCATGGTTCCAGGACCACTGCAGCAGTTCTTTGAGGCCAGATTTTTCAGCATGGATCTTTTATATGGTGGTGAGTCAGGCTGTGGCAGAGAAAGTCTATGTGGAGCAGGCTGAACTGGAATTGTGATTGGAGACCTGCCACTATATCTGATGACAGAATCTGCTGTGCTGGAAGCATTTTACATTCATGACATAGGTATTAACTGGTTAAAATGTCTGGAAATATTTAAAATTTCTGTTAGGCAATGCAGTCACCTAAAATGAGAGTGTCTTAGTTAGCTAGTGCTGCTATAACAAACACCACAAGTGGGTGGCTTCATCAAAGAAGAATTTATTTTCTCACAGTTTGGGAGGCTACAAGTCCAAACATAGGATGAAGGGAAAGGCTCTCTCTGTCCTCTCTATGAGAAGGTCTGTCTTTTTCACCATCTATTCCTAGGTTCCTTGATGATCATGTGGTGTGTATTTTCCCCTCCATTGCACCTGCTTGCTTAATCTGCTCTTATATCTCAAAAGAGGTGATTTAAGACTACGCTAATAAGACCTAATTAATATAACAAGGAAACCCCATTCCTAAATAGGATTATAACCAAGGGTATAGGAGTTAGGATTTATAGCATGTATTTTTGGGGATCCAATTAAATCCATAAGAGGGCCTATGGTGTGGGTTCTTTGAAGAGCATCAGAGGGACAATTCATGACCTAGAATTGGGAAGGAACAAGGACAAAGGTGGCAGAGTCACGTTAGAGACCTTAGAAACGGGCATGCAGATGTTTTACCAGTGCTCCGTGGGGTCTCTGGGAGCCGCAGCTGCCTAAAGCTCGGCATACCTTTCTACATGCAGAGAGTATCTGCCTGTCTGAATTCTACATTGAGGATCTGAAGCTTTAGGTTGGAGAAAAGAACTGCGTTACAAAAAAAAAAAAAAAAAGAACAAAAATAACAACAAAGCTTTCAATACCACTATAATGAAAGTTAGTAAGCATATGGAGAAAGAAATTGTGGTCAGCAAATGTCAAACATTCACACTTAAGTTCAAGGGCTCTAAGTGCAAGGGGTAGCAATTAGACCTAGAACCTAGACACCTCCTGATTCTTGTCCACAGCCCTTTATCCTACGCTTCTCTCCCATTGGCCATCCCCTTCCTCTGCTGGCTCTTCTCTTTTGCTTTCTCTACATTTCTTTTTTCCCCCTTACCCCTTTTTCCTTACCCTTCTCCTCCCCTTTCCTCTTTCATTTCTTTCTCCCTCTTCTGTTCCTTCTCTGCCTTCTTCTTACATATATTTTCTACTGTTGGAAAAGGCAATGTGATTAGCTAAATTGTTGTCTGGTATCTATATACTTAAAGATTTGACCATTTGTTCTATCTTTAGGAGCTCTGGTGGCATAGTGCCTAAGACACTTGACTGCTAACCAAGAAGGCTGGAGGTTCAAACACACCAGCCACTTCTCAGAAGGAAGGTTGGGCAATCTACTTCTATAGTGATACTGCCTTGGAAACCCAAGGAGGGGTTTCTATGAGTCGAGTCCAACTTGACAGCACATAACAACAACAATCTCAGATTAACTTAGTTTTAGACATGGGTTGAATATAAAGTATTTTGAACTCAAGTTATTTTATTTATTTATTTATTTTGAACTCTTACTGATTTACTTAAGGTAAGGAGACTAGTTTTAAGATTTTCCTGAAATAAAAGTAGACTGATTTTTCAAGACCTGTTACTTACATACACTCACACACATACACACACACAATCACATACCCCTCCCTAGTTTTATAAGAGTTGGCAGGTTTCTGGCATAGACTCACTACTTCCTCCCTAAAGGAATTTCATCTATTACCTAGAGATTTTTACAAATGAAATATGAAAAAATGCCTTTGTTAATGGTGAGAGAACGCAACAAAGTGGCAAGGGGGTGTCTGAGGATACACTGAACACTTACTTGATCCTAAGCCAAGTGTAGCCTTTAAGAGATAATCCCCAAGGCATTTCTGGCCTGACCAGAAACAGTTATAAAATCATGGGAAAATGCCTCTTCTCATAAAATGCCCAGCTTAGTTCACATGATCTGAAATTGTCATTCTCAAGTCTGGATTCGACTGGGAGTTTTCAGTGTAGCCTCAGCAACTCACCAGCAGCACTGACTCTCAACTGCTCATTCTGGTAGCCGAGTGCCTCCCCCTGATGACCTCTTTTCTCCCCTTCCACTCTGCTAAAATCTTATTCTTTCTTTTTATTTTCACTGTGCTCCATAAGATTTTCAATCTTTCTCCTGTGGAATGGCCAGTAAGTTTGAATCACTAACTTTTTGTTTAGCCTCTGCACCACCAGGGCTCCTTATAAACCAATAAACTAAAACCAAAGCAGTAGCTAACATTAATTGAGCAGTTATTGCATGCCACACACTCTGCTAAGTACTTCATATGCATTATCTCAATAATCTCCTCAACAAGATGCTCTTATTTCCTTTATATAATTGATGAGGAAGAGAAAACCTAAAGAGGTATGTTAGTGTGCCCCTTTTCAGGTCCCCACTAGTCAGTGAGCTAGTGAATGAGAGTCTGGAACTAAACTCAGGCAGCCAGACCCAGAGCTCATGTTCTTATCCACCTCTTGCAGTGCTTTCCACATTTTTTTTGTTTTTCAAATATATCATTTTTTTTTTCCTTTACGTTCTGCAATGTTCAAACAAACAAACAAACTGAGGTGATTCTCAAAGATAGATAAAAAATAACATACATCTAGGAATGAAAGAAGAGCTCTGGTGGCATAGTGGATAAGGCATTTGAGTGTTAACCAGAAGGTCAGCGGTTCAAACCCACCAGCTGCTCTGAGGAAGGAAGATGGGGTGATCTACTTCCGTAAAGATTTATAGCCTCAGAAACCCAATGGGGTTCGTTATGAGTTGGATTCGATTTGATGGCAGTGAGGGTAGTGAAAGAAAAATAAGGATAAGGATGGAACATGGGGCTGGAAATGAAGGGCATGCACATTTGTGTTTTGCTCAGTGGTTTCTGGCAGCTAATATGGAAAAGGACACCAACTCATCCTCAAAATGTGCATCCTCAAAATGTCCCTATGTAAAGTCATGCTAATTTCTTAGCAGAAGCACAATTCCTCTTGTAATGTTTCTGTGGGATAGAATGAGCAAGTCATAACCTCCTTAGAACAGACAACCACAAAGTTCTCTGGGACTGTGAGAAATGCCTATATATGTACATGCACACCTACTGCATCCTCATGTAGCTGCTTACTTCACCTGCCATTCTCCTTCCCTTTTACTTAGCTTCTCTTGATCAAAAATGAGCAAAGGTCAATTTGACATCAAGGTCATTGGGAGAGTACAGGGATGCATTAGTGATGAAATAGATCTATGGAATTGGGAGAACCAGAATTTAGGTAATGCTTTTCAATCTGGGGGTCATGGAGGGGCCCTGATTATTTAATGGTAGAAGTCTCACCTTTCGTGCGGAAGATTTGGTTTCCATTCTTATCCAGCCCACCTCATGCAGAGCCACCACCTGTTGTTTCATGAGATGTTTCCGTTATACATACATATCTGTATGTGTGTATCTAAAATAATATCTCTTGCTGTGTAACAGGGCAGCCCTATTCAGATGTATTTGCAAAAGAAGATACTTTTACATATTTAGATTCAGTCATTTTAATTATAGAATGGAATGGATAAAGATGAGATCCTAGAGCATGAATATAGTGAATATTCTTAGAGGATATAGAAATAAGAATCTAGGAAAGCTTCTCTGGCAATTGTTGAAGAAAAAGCTCTGTAGCAAGTAGTTGTTATTCAGACTGGATATGAATGAAATGGATAGCAACCTAGATCGTACTACTAACACATGGAATAGCACCAATAGTGATAGCAATCCTCTGCAGTTAGTCACCATGACAACTTAACTTAAATTTGGGCAATACAAAGTCCTGATTTCAAAACCTGGTACTTCAGGGTGATTTGTTTGTTTGTTTGTTTTAGAACATAAATACATCACTTTGTTCATTTAGCAGGCCTTCTTTCATAAGACATTAAAACATTTTGTGTTAGACATAGATAACGAAAAATGATCAAGTATGTACTTATTAAAAGGCAACTCCTTTCATGATTTTATATAATGTTTGTAGCAAGATGTTTGCATTACATCTGGGAAATAAACTAATTGGCAGATTTAATTCATAGATTTGTTAATTATTTTAATTTTTAGGGTCTTTAAAGAATCTCATAAGATTTCTATCTGGGGCATCAAAAGTACTTCTCATTTCCAGGGATTGTAATTCACTAACACTTACACACAGACAACTCTCAAATGTGGATCTGCAAGCTAGATCTCTCCTTTCAGCTTTGTTGTTGTGTGCTGTTGAGTCCATTCCTATTCACAGAGACCCTATAGGACTCAGTGCCCCACAGGGTTTTCTAGGCTGTAACCTTTTGTTGTTGTTGGTTGTTTACTTACCCTCTCCCCTTTTCCTCCCACCCAGTTGATGTTAACCATAAAATAACATGTCTTTTTGTATGAAACCCTTTTCTTGACTTTTAATAATAGTGATCTCTTAAAATAGTTGTCCTTTTGTGATTGACTAATTTTACTCAGCAAAATGTCCTCTAGGTTCATCCATGGTATGAGGTGTTTCACAGATTCATCTTTGTTCTTTAATGTTGTGTACTATTGCATTGTGTGTATGTACCATAGTTCGTTGATTCATTCCTCCGTTGATGGACATTTAGATCGTTTGCATCTTTTTGCTCTTGTGAATAGTGCGGCAATGTATACGGTATACATGTATCTGTTCGTGTCATGGCTCTTCTTTCTCTAGGATAAGTACTCAGTAGTGGGATGGCTGGATCATATGACATTTCTATTTCAGCTTTTTAAGGAAGCTCCATACTGTTTTCTACAGTGGTTGCACCATTTTACAGTCCCACGAGCAGTTTATGAGGGGATCTGGTCTCCCCAAACCCTCCTCTAGGCTGTAGTTTTTATGGGAGCAGATTGCCACATATTTTTTCCCATGAAGCCTCTAGTTGGGTTCTACCTGTGGACCTTTTGGTAGCAGCCAATGCTTAACTATTGTACCACCATTTATTTGGCTGGTTAGATATCTTAAAACAAATCAAATCAAACAAATTAAAAATAAAAATCATGATCATTGACCAACAAATCTGGTCTCCTAGTGCTGCATTCCTCAGCATGCATGACCACCCATCCATAATTCAAGCCAGAAAATGAGGCATTCCTTTGACACATCAATCTTTAACCTCCCTTCCTCCATGTTGAATCCATCACCAGTCTTGTTGATTTCACAACCACTAGAGTCTTCTCTCCATCTTCACCTTTATCAACATCTTAGTCAAAGCCACATAATCTTTACTCTGTACCATGGCAATAATTTCTAACTGATCTATCCATATTTGCTCTCATCTTTTTCTAATCTACTTCCTAAACCAAAGGCAGACTTATATTTTTGAAATTAAAATCTAATTTTGATTTATCTCCCACATCCCTCCCCCAGTGCTTAAATCATTTCAATGGCTTCTCAATATGCTCTGAATAAAAATAAAACTTTCATATGGTGTATCTGTTAGAAGACACACTCAAAAGGGCTTAACTAAAAATAACTTATTGAAGAAAGTATTGAATAGGTGTGAGAAAACTTAAAGGAATCAAAAAGAATGCTGGGGCAGCCAATGACAGCCACCAGTGAGATGCCACTGCCACCTCTAGGCTAGAAGGGGCAAGGAGAAGTGATGGGGGGAGGTAGAATCATAGAAGTAGCTAGTTTTGGCAGTCCATGGCCACTGTCAGAATCATGGTACAGCAGAGAAGGCCAAGGAAGAAATAACCAGATCTCTTCCCTCCCCCCAAATTTTTATCTCCTACTGGTGACTTTCATTGGCTATACCAACCTGGAAGCCAGAGGGGAGGTGATGTAGTCACAGGGCACAAAGAGAGAGGGGCAGAAAATAGATTTTGTTGCTATTATAAGATAGAATTACTTCTTGAGTAGTACTAAGAAAATTAAATTAGGGTCGTTTTACCTCATTTTAAAAAATTTTTAAATAATGTTGTGGTGTAGTAAATTACTTAGTGTGGCTTTTCTACCCATAAGTCTTTGTAAACTCCAAGGTGGGATTTTCTATGAGCAATTGAGGAGCTCCTGATTGCTGAAGTTGTCCATCTGGAGTATTTCTGTTAGGCATGGCACAAAACAATGTTCTGGGAGGTGCCCACTCTCTCTCAA